>NW_026267302.1:70198-100810 GCF_000697945.3 Frankliniella occidentalis | reverse complement strand
GAGCTTAATCCTATTGAACTGGTCTGGGGTTCTTTGAAGGGGTATGTCGCCCTGAACAACTGCCAATTCACCATGGTGTCCGTCGCTAAGCTCATCGACGAAGCATTCGACACCATCACCCCGGAGAAATGGAATGCCTGTGTAGAGCACGTTATGAAGCGAGAGCAGGAGATGATGGAAATCGACCACATCGCGGACGAGTTCTTCGACAACCCCACACAGTTCGTAATAAATCTAGAGGACGACTCAGATGAGGTGAGACATCAACTGCATGCACGATAAAGTCGTTGCTCGGATTTTTCTTAACCTGTTTTCGTTATTTCAGGATGAAGATGATGTGCCCGACGAATGGGTATCAGACAACGACGAATTATTTGAACAGCCGTTGGAAGAGTATGAAAACTTTGAGGAGGAAGAGGTGGACGACCCCGAAGACACCCTTGCCATGCCTCTGGATGAATGATTCCGCCCCCTCCCCTCTCCCTCCCCGGGCCTTTCACTTAATTCCCTATATGTTTCATTATGACTCAATATTTCTGATTTCTTAGGTATTTAAAAAAATGTTGTTCTATCAATAAATAATTTAAAAAGTGCTCATACTTGTCCTCCTTTTGTGAAGTTTTCCGAATGATGCTTTCTATTGAACGGGTAGTCGTACGAACACGATTCAAATTTCTAGGGAAGTTTTTCAGGCGGATCGTCAGTATACTTTTAGTCCTTTCAGTTAAAATAGTCAATCTCCAATACAATTAGAGATCTAAAATTATATGAAATAAGTTAAAGGGACTGGAGCCTCATTAGCATAAGGCCGAGCGGTGTCGGGTGACACCTCGCTCGCCCGCTCCGTTTTGCCGTCACGCCTCCACCCACATGAGGCCGAGCCCTCCACTCTGACTCTTGGGTTGAGTGTACGTCAAAAGTTTTGCTCTCTGGCGCCCGACCAGCATATGTGTTCTCCACGTGTTCTGCTCTCTTTCTGGGGACTAATTTCTACACTGCCTGTACGAGGTATGATGGTGCTGGTCGTTCTTTGCCTGTCGCACCCTATAGACGCGGTCATTCTGACCTCAAGGTCACGGCCGCGGCCGGGCCGGCCCCCTGGCCTAGTGGTCAGCAAATCGCTAATGGATGTTAATTGATAATTTGGGTCAGAGGAGCCAATAAACTAACGAAGCCGTGAATTAATACGCATCGGACCGGCGGCACCTGTGCGGTCGAACTTTTGACCCTATCGGCTGACCACTACCGGCCGGCCCGGCATCAGCCGAACGACGTGACTAGATTGCCGAAGGTTCGAATACCAGCAGGGTCAAGAGTGCACCAAGGTTCTCTAGTTGCTCTCGTGGTATTACGAAAAAAAAATATGCGTGTAACTACTACATAAACCATACGCACAGTCTGCGGTTTTTGTTAGTTTTGTCATTGATCAAAAATCATATGGAATGTTGTCTCCATTCGATCTTGTGCAGCAGAGAGCGGGAGAGAGAGAGAATGACAACTATAAGAGAGGTACGGAACAGCGGAAAAGGGGAGGGAGAGAGAGATATATATATATGAGAGAAAAAATAAAAAGATCCAGAGCTGTTCCATAGCAGAGTGGCATTCCATTGGAGAGGCGGTCGCTTCCGCGGCAGCATCCCTGCTCCTCCGCGCTGGACCTCGGGAGGGACATCTCTGACGCGGCCGCCGGTCAGTGACAGAGGCCCCGGCCGCCAGAGAACTGTAACTGGCTTCACGCCACACTGGCGCTCTGGTCAGGCGGAGCGAGACGAAAGGACCCAATAAAGCTAACTGATTGCGCTCGACGCAATGCTAATCCGCCCAGGCGAGAGGGACAGAGAGAGAGAGAGAGCGGGACTTTTGAACCCGCGCGCGGCCAGCTGGCCTGACCCCGCCGCGGCCACGTTGAAACTTTTTGCACGTTTTGTCATTGTTTTTAATTATATTATATCGTTTGAGAAAAACAGAAATAACCGAAAAATAAAAACGTCAATACCTGGTAGCTGACTCACGCCGCGCACTTTCGTAGTTGTACTGTACCGCATGCACGCGTGCGGGCGGGTTGCCTACTCGCACGGGGCCATAAGGAGCCGTGGGCAGCGACGATGGGCAAGCCCGCCCGCACCCGTGCATGCGGTACAGTATAACTACGAAAGTGCGCGGCGCGAATCAGCCACCTGCCTGGCACAATATTACTGCAAAAGTTAAAGACACCGAAACTTGCTCCAATGTCATGTTACCAAGTTTCCATCCCATGTGCGGTGGCCGATTAGATGGACGGGCAGACGGCGGCAGACGGACGGACCGAGCCGGCGCGAGCGGGAAGGCAGATAAGCGCGGCATTGCGATCGCACAGAGCCTTTCTTCTCATGCTTTCTTTACTCGCTGGGCGACCCCGGCCTCGCGGCCCCGAAGGACAAAGGGACCGGAGGGGTGGGGAGGGGAGGGGGGAGAGCCGTAGGGAGCCGGCAGTGTGCGGGTCGCGCGCCGACAGCGGTCTCCCCTCACCATGTCAGGATGGCCGAGCGGTCTAAGGCGCCAGACTCAAGGCTGCCCGCCTTGCTCTCCTATGGAGAGTAGCGAGTGTTCTGGTCCTCATCTGAGGGCGTGGGTTCAAATCCCACTTCTGACATATCTTTTTCTTCGCAAAAAAGGTTTGTCGAAAAGTTGAGCAACATGCAGTGCACTGCGTCATGATGCACGAACTCATATCGTAAAATTGGAACCTAAAATTGCTGTATTTTAAATTTAAATGGAAAAATTATGAGTTTTAGAGAATTGACTTTAAATGTACAATTTCTGCTTTGCAAATCAAAAAATTGCGAAAAGTTGTGTAAATTATTCCGAGTTTACGAAAATATTCTTCAAGGTAAAATATAGTGACAGTTCAGAGAGTGCAAGAGCACCCCGACGCAAAAATTAATGAGTTACTAAAAAGTTACAATGGTAGTGGTAATGGTGCCGTTGGTGATGGTGATGGTGATGTGATGTGGTTGTTGGTGGTGACAAGCGGCGATGGCGATGACGCCGATGATGACCGTCGCCGCTGAGGCATGTGTGTGTGTGTGTTGGTCCAGCAGCGGTATGGGATGGGATGGGCAGGCGGGGCAGGCCGGCAGCGAGACGAGATGAACCTGTGTGATAGGTTCCGTTAGATGCGTAACTACCGACTGGCCGCCGCCGCTGCTGGGGCGTGGCGGGGCGTGGCGGGGCGTGGCGGGGCGTGGCGGGGCGTGCAAGCCCGGCGATCTGCGCTCTGCCTAGGTGGACGACGAAGCCGCGGACGTTCGCCGACAATTATATTTTGCACGTACGCGTGTCGCACATGCGGCATGAGCGTAGCGACTCGCTCGCGCAACAACCGCCGCACCGCGCGCGCCTGGGGCACCCCGCCCCGCCCCCAAGCAAGATGGGCACGGGGCGAGCGCGTCCACTACGCGCAACCGGCCACCTTTGAGATCAATCACACAACCACGCATACTGTTGAGGAGTGTTATTCCCCGGAGGATTTGGTCGTTGAAAGTAATTTTATACAAAAAGGGCGACGATAATCCGAGCAAGGAGTTTTCCAAAGAGTAATAACGAGAGGTCGAACAATTTGTGAAAAATCACATGGCTGGACTCCCCCGCAATGACCAGCCGGACTTTGAGGGGAACTTTGGCAGACAGCGGCAGCACCAGGATTACTCGAAGGGTACTGCACTATAAATTCGAGTGAACGCCGATCTTTCTGGGGTTTTTTGGTTTTTTTCTTTCTCTATTTTTTCCTGATTTTCGTAAACGATTTTTTTATTGATTTTTCCTTGCTTATGCTTTTTTTATTTTTTCCACCTTTTTTGAGGTCCTGCCCTGCGCCGCCGTGCCTCTCGCGTCCTACCCGGTCCAGCCCAGCCCACCAAACCGACGACTATGAGGCCTCTACAAATTACTGGACTGCTGTCGCGTGTCGTCAGGTCCCGTTGCGCGGGATCCCTCGTGGACCCTCGTGGACCCCTCCAGGACCCCTCCAGGACCCCTCCATAGGACCCCGCGCTTGCTCCAGGGTGCTGCTGCTGCCGCCGCCGCCGGGGATCCGAACCGCTCCAAACCCACCGCGGCGCTGCGTGACGATGGAGACACCAAGCTTCGCCTGCTTCGCCACGCGCCGCGCCCATCGGGGTCGTTTAGAAACCACGTGGGCTTATTTAGAGGGGGATCCAAATATTATGGGGTTCCAAAATGATCGGGACGGTCACTGGCATATAGAAGGGTCCATGATAATCTGTACCCCCCCCCCCCCTCCCGGGGTACAAATATCATGGGTCACTAGTGGACTCCAATGGAGACTCTATTGGAGACCCCATGGACGATACTTTGTACCCCGTGGTACAGGATTATCGTGGGCCGCTTTGACGCCAGTGATCGTCCCGATCCTTTTTGAGACCCCATGATATTTTTGGCTCCCCCTCTAAAGTCCACGTGGTTTCTGAACGGCCCCGTAGGCGAACGGCCGCGACCCGCACCTCACCTCGGCGATGAGGGCGCTCCGCGGGCAGATGGGCCGAGACAACCCGTTACACAACGCGGCACGCCGCGAGCAGGGGACGAGCCGCGGGGCCTAATATGCATAAATCCGCGGAAAAACGGTCAGCGCGGCGCTCTGTCGGAGCATCGTCGTCGATGGCCAGCGGGGTGAGTGATCCTGTCGTGTGTGCCCTGCTATACGAGCGTGCCGCTATCAGAATGTCCCCATACAAGCCACAAACGCGGGGGGCGGCGGCGGCGGCGGCGGTGACTGTGCCAACATGGCCTGCCTTTCTAAAAGCTTGTGATTGGAATGGGTGGCGGCGCGGGGCGGGGAGGAGAAATAGTGGCTTATAGGGCTGGCGTCGGCCGGGCCGGTGCGGGCAGCGTCCAACTGCGCGCCGGTGGTGGCCGCGGTGCCCAACGCCACCGTGCGGCCCCCGCTCGCGCAACCGATCGCGGCGGAGCAGGCGAGGCGTGCGAATAGCCCGGGTCCGGCGGCGATATTCCCTATCCGGGAGCCCCTCTTTTTTTATGGTCAAGGCCGGTCGATTTAGGAAACGTAAGAGACCGCCTCGCTTCCGTTCGGCCAATTACATGGTAAATCGAAGACAACTTTTTATTTCTGACACACACTCTTTTAC
Organism: Frankliniella occidentalis; assembly: GCF_000697945.3. Taxonomy (NCBI): domain Eukaryota; kingdom Metazoa; phylum Arthropoda; class Insecta; order Thysanoptera; family Thripidae; genus Frankliniella; species Frankliniella occidentalis. Next base: position 95,663 of record NW_026267302.1, on the reverse strand, counting down.
GTGCAAGTTTTTGTGGCTGTCTACTTTGTTTTTCTTCGCTTTAACCATGTATTAATTAGTATGCTGTTTTGGAATTGAGTCGACGACACACGAATGTCAGTCATCGGACATTATTAGGACGTACTGGAAGCGCGCGGGCCTGCCCTTAGGCCTGTCGGCCTCTGGTCCAGCGCGAGACGGCTCACCGGTGGCCGATGAGATGCTGCAACGGCATTCCACCGCTGGTCAACGTCACCGGAAGCCATCCCCGCAGCAGCGGCAGGTTACAACCTTGTCGCGGCCGTTGTTGTTCCTAGAGAGTGTGGTGGAATGAGAGAAAGAACAATAGCGAAAAAAAAAGCTGTGGTGAAAGTAATAAAAAATAAATGAAAAGGGTGTTGCTGCTTTAGTCGGGTGGGTTTCGCATAACTCTGACTTGCAAGGGGTGAAAGAGGTCATTGGGGTAGAACTGTACAACTGCGGTAACTACAATCGTCGCGACACTCAGAGAGGTTGATTCAGTCAGACGGTGCTTCCCTGGCGGCGCCGCGTATATCGTATCGTACCGAACGCTACAATGCAATCGAGCTCTCGACGACTGTCCCTCCCCGCACTCTAATGGTTTGTTTAGAAGAAGAAGAAGCCGCCGACAACGGCGACGACGAAGAGCTGACGAAACAGGTATAGGTACGAAGTGGGGGGGGGGGGCTACACACAGAGCTGCTGCGTGACGCGGGTTATGTAGTTGTGTACCGCACCGCGCACTCCGGTCGCAAAAGGGGCGCCGCGGTGCGCGGCCGAGCAGAAAGGCCGCAGAGCTGAGTTCACCTCACTTGCAAGCGTCATTCAATAGGTTTGGAGACCGACAGAGATGCGCATAAGACAGTGGGGTTGGCGACGTGCGTACGTGTTGCGAGGAAAAAAAGGAGAAAGAGGAGGGGGGGGGACTAGAGCACACATGGACATATGAGGCAGCTTGTCCGTACTTCGTGTCCTAATCGAAGATGCTTCTGATCGCGGCGAGTTCCACCAGGAGCAGCCGCACTCGTAAACTGGGGCCAGCGCGGTCGGCAGGCCAGTTCTCAGCTCTCGCAAAACTCGCAAAACTCTCGGAAAAATAAAAATGAATAGTAGATATGATGAATACACACAATATCGTCGTAGATCGCTTTTATTCGCTTATCACACCACATCGAGATATTGGTAGCACACGTTGCAAAAGCAAACCGAGGCCGGATCGACGAAGCTCACAACTTTCGTCACATCGTACAAACTAAAAACGCTCAGTCTTGATTTTGCGCAGTCTCAGCAAACGGGCAGATTGGCGTCCCGGAGAAACAATTCCATTATTTACAAAAATGATTTCCCTAAAAGATAGTTTTCCCTTGTCACAAAAAAGTGGCGCCACGCGAGAGCCACCTCGAACAGGTCGACGCGCCGTGGGGGTAGGCAACCCAACGCACGGGACTCGACAAGTGAACCTGGTGGGTAGGCAACCCAACGAACCCAGGTCGACGCGCGGTTCGCGGTTCGCGCTGCGCGTCTGAGTTGAGTGAAATTGAGATCCTTACCTACTGCAAGAGAATAAAGGTCCATTCTCTGGGTCTGATGACGTCAGGGTCAGAGGTACGAGCCTACGTAGGACACACTTACGGAGCTTGTGGCGGGCGACGGCAGACTGCTGGCTCGCCAGTACCACCAGCTGAACCACACTGAAGGCAGCAAAACAGATTTCTTTTAACAGAAAGGATTTAAAAAAGTACATATACCGCTTTGAACGGCACACCCTTTTCTATGGAAGAGTGCACTAGAACTTACAGATATGCCCTGGTGGCAGTTCAACAGACACTGTAGAGCATTTCTCTTTGCATTCATTTGCGGGATTCAAAACAATCACACGAGACCCACTTGACTGCTGAATGAAAACTGTAGTGCCATCTGTGGTTGGCTAGAATGTAAAGAATACTTCATAAATTATGAATGAAGAGATAAAATACAAAATGACTGAAATATTAAGATATTTGTCTACCAAGTGATAAGATGGAGCCCTGGGTCCATCCATCATGACTAGTTTTTCTATTGTGACTCCAGCAGCATAGCTTGGTTCTTTTTCAGGCACACCAAAATGTGACCTGAGTAGGCGTGTTGGTTCCATTCGATTGCATCTCCTAAAAACAGAAAATCTTGGTAACAGTTTCATTACTAAGGCATATTCTAATGTAACTTTTTAAAGTAACATCTTTGAAACTCACCACTGAACATGAGTGGAACTCCACGTCTTGTCATTTGTGTCCCATTCTAATGTGAATAAGGATGCAGGTGTGCTTTTCACACCTTGATTCGACGGTGATGAGATAATAAGATAAGACGCATCTCTGTCAAAAACAGTATTGTGGTTTCCATACAAAACTTTCAGGTTTTCAAAGGATATTTCCTCTTTATCTACCTGGCAAAGACAAACCTTACTGTTTATGGTCAAGGCGTCTTTCAAAAACGTCAATTACAACACCATCTTGCTGAACGTATTATTTTCCTACCTTTACCATGAATGGAACACCAGAGTGATACTGCTCTCTCTTGATATCTTCACCAGTTAAATTTAATATAGCTTTCACATCTTCACAGGGACAAGGCATGTCAGGCACTCGGAAAAAAGGGTTTACCACAAGACAACTTTCATCGTAAAAATCTGCAAAAATAACAAGGGTGAAATAATGCTATCAATGCCATCTTCCGCCTAAGGATTTTAATACTCACTAGTCAATGAGGGAAACAGTGATATTATAGGTAATGATAATTTCCTCAAGACCTTCATTCCAGGATAGATAAAATCTTGTAACTTGCTTTGAATAAAATACTGGGTTGGTTTATGTTGCAGGACAATATACATGATCAAAACAGAGAATAGGAAACTAGCCAAAAATATTAAAAAATTCTTTAAATACGGCATTGAGTTTCTAGCACGAGGTAGCAACCGAGAGGTTCGAGCAGTGCCCTCAGTCATCAAACTGTTTTTCATCATAAAGGACTTCATATACTCGTCCATAACGGAACATATTTCTGTTTCTGATAAATTTGATTCCAAACCAAAGGCTCTCACGTTTTCCAATTTCTTTTTGTAGGCACTTAAGTTTGAATCTTTATGTTTTCCTTTCGACTTCATAGTTGTACTCTTACAAACTATGAACAGAGTTATGAGAACCAAAGAAATTTTCTTTGTTTACATGTCAAATAACAGAGGTTAGGAATTGTCGGCTGCTAGTGCATCACGAGTTTGGTTTGATGAGAATATTTACGTACACAACAACACAAGTGACACTCGTTCAGAGTTTTACGTGATATTATATTTTTTTTGTTAACAGCCATTGTACTTGTTTGTGTATGTTAAAATGCCTATCCGTGCAGCTGGACTTATAATTTTTCGTCGTCTTTCTAATGATATACAATACTTGATGATGCAAACGTCTTACGGAGAACATCACTGGACTCCTCCCAAAGGTAACCTCCTGAACCTGAGACAAGGGTAACCCCCCTAGAGCAGTCTCGATTGCAGTCACATTTAAGTGTATGTGCATTGACTACATCATGCTCTTATTTGTAATTATTGACATTATTTGCATATGGAACACAGGACATGTCGATCCTGGAGAAAATGACATGCAAACAGCTCTACGAGAAACAGAAGAGGAGGCAGGATTACGTGAAAGTGATTTTAAGTTAATGGACTACAAGAAGGAGTTGAACGTAAGTAAAATGTTAGTTTGAATTGAAGTTAATTCAACTAGATTACATGAGAATTAATGTTTCATTGTTCTATCAGTACCCAGTGAAAGGCAAACCAAAAGTTGTTATTTATTGGCTCGCAGAGCTAATTGACGTGAACACTGAAATAAAACTGTCTAGAGAACACCAAGCCTTTGAATGGGCTGGGCTTGAACGAGCTTTGGAGTTAGCAAAATATCCAGATTTGAAAGATGTGTTAATAGAGTGCAATACATACTTAGCGAACCTGAGAAAGAATCCATGAAGAAAGTGTGCCTTGCTGAAAATCATGACTTGTATCAAAGGGACCATATTTTAATTGAAGTTTAATAAAGCATTATGACAAAAAATGTTAATTTATTGAAATATTATAGGTACATACTGGCCAAAATGTGAACAGGGAGTGTGACTATTCTCTGTCACCTGCCCTGCTACGGTTTATAAGATAATGTCGAGTAGGAAAAAATATTATACCCCATCCAATCTTGAGTAGACGTTGGAATAAAGTGCTGATAACTCAAATACTCTATCCACCTCATGAGCTGAAGAAAGCACCTTATCTAAGAGACAGTTAAGGAATTTAAAAAAAACATATATCGCAAATTTTTAACAATTCCATATACCTTTATGCCTACAATGTTGCAACGCCGCAAGTGGAATTTTATACTTAGGATAAACCGTATTATGAGTGTCTATCAACAAAATTATTCATCACCGCTGGATTCCTTGGAAAATTTACCAGGAACAAGTGTTTTTGCTTTTTGAAAATTTCCCCAGGTACAATTTTACAATAGAGATTTGCATTGTTGCCAAATTGTGGGTGAAAAGGTCTATAGACATTGACTTTAAAAACCATATTTTAAGGATACATAATGAAAATGCCCATATTTCTCGAGTGCCAAAAAAGTCGCTGATGAATCCTTGAACATGTGCACATTCACCTTGTTCAAGTGGGCTTGTTTGGAGTTTACTTTTCTTAAAAATTACCCCTAAAATAGATTCCATTGCCTGAAAACAGTTGTCACATTACTTTTTTCATAAGAAGCACCAGTTGAACCAGAATATTTTATGTACATCATGAATACATACAGCACCAGATTCTGTTGCTTGCTGAAAATTCTTAGCAGCGACAAGCTCTTCCAGCTGCTCTGTTTCTTGTACTTCTTGTAAATTTTTCTCAGAGAAGTGATTATACCTACACAAAATTTCCCCAGTGCAGTCATCAACTGTAAACACAAATCAAAGGTTAGACTTCGAACACTAATTGTAGCACCTCCATGCACCATAACTTAAGTTGTGTTTTACCTCTGTACAAATAAAAATCATTCATCTTTCTCACTTCAGTCACAACTCCTAATATGTCCACTTTCCTAATTAGTTTGTCATAAAAGTGATAATAATTTGTATCATTTTCATTCCTCTTCAATTTATGGATGTCACGAATAAATATTTTAACGGGGTTTTCATACGTATTTTGTTCTTCCAAATCCATGTTTATAATTTGAATACGTGAATAAGATAACAAAATGTGCTATCACCACTCCAAATCTAGATTGTCTTCTAAACACGTTTAATTGAAGTCCTCCTAGCCGCCAAAGTCAGCTTTGCCTTGTTTTTTTTCTGTAAGTTCACAGCTTACAATTTTACCCACAAGGAGCGCTGTAGTTCTTGTTTGCATCATGAGAAAGTATTTCGTGTGAGCACCCGTGGACTCAAATCTCGTTTATTTTTTCCTTATTTGTGAAGATTTGCATTTTCTTATCACATTCAAATGTCTAGGCCCCTCATTCCAAAAGTCGCTGACAGTAACTATTGATCACCTGACTCATCTGATTTCTGAAGCCACTCGTATGATAAAAGCTGATGGGATAGGAAAAATTTACTTTCCTCTTGAGTATACAATTTTACAACCAAGTCATCGAGAAGACGTAGACAATTCTCGAAAGGTTTATGTCTGAACATTTGTTTTGTTTTTCTATACCTTATTCCTCATTTTTGATCGATTAGTTGCCTTTCTGAAGAACTCTCTAGAAACATCCGACGCAAATACAAGAAGAGTTCTTGCGCTGAAATTTCTCATAACAACAAAAACAGCTGTCAGTTGAATGACGCAGTAGCATTTGCAGAAGAAAGGACAGACCAGTGTCATCTATGAAATTCACACAATCCTCCTACAAAATCGTAAGTTCAACTTCAGTGGTCTCATCTTTGACTAGTTTTGACCTTGTTTCTAGAGTCAGATCATCTATGTTCTGTACTACGCCCATTCTCTTTGACAGGAAGTTTGAAATAGTTCAAGGCTAGATCGGACCCTCTATTATTATTTTTTTTTCATGGCTAGACTAAACATAACATACACAGCTGATTGTGTCACTACTATAAAACTATCATTTTTGCAATACAACTCCCAGTGAGTTCCTACCAATCATATTGACAGCATTGAGGATATCACCTGATGTTGAAAGTTTGCTTCTTTTGTTGTGACAAAGATGCTTATGCTTGTGTGATGGGATACATTTGAAAGTGACTTCATATGTAGTGTACTTTTGTATATTTACAGTTTTTTCGCGAATCAGAGCTATATTTTCTTGATTTTCTCTTGTTTGTGAAAAATTATCAGTAAGTTATGGGTTCTAGAAGCCAGCCCATTTAATTCAATCTGTCAACAAATAGTTTTCTTTGTTTGATATGACAGTGGTGTAATAGGTTGCTTATCTCCAGGGAACTGTTTTTACTTCTTGTGGTCTTTCTATATCATCTTGGTTTCCCCTGCTGCCAAATTAAAAACTTTACTTTCCAAACTTTTTGAATCTCCTTCCAAAAACTACATACATAATAATTTCCTTGAACGGATGTAATTGCATATTTCCCTACAAGGCCTTTTAATAACATTTTTTTAAATTGTTGTAAAGACTTGAACTTTTTTGGTGTATAGTATTTCATTAAGTTTTTCTATTTTGTCCCTTTTGTCTTAATGGCATATTTATTATTATTTTTGTAGGAAGATGTCAGCTGACTCCCCAAGACGATCAGGCGGTCGCATGGCACGCCATGGTGGGGGGTCTGTCTGTGGGAGTGGAGGAGGTCAAATAGTTGCTCCTCAAACAGTAACGGATCCTTCCATCATTGACAGTGTCACTGGATTTATTAATGATGTTGTTCCACAGGTAAAGTATGTGGTCCTGTGATCACATGACACTAACCGACAATATTTCAATGCTTGGCATGTTATTATGTTTGCTGCAGTTCTTTTAACGAAACAAAAGTAATTACTACAATGTATATGTATTCCAGGCTTACACCAGTACACTGCCTGGGGATTGTAAAGAAACAATAACATGGGCCCGTTTTGAGACAGCTGACATCAATGACCCAGCCTTCTTCCCAGACAGTACTTCTGACACAGTGCTGCCTCTTATTCTTATTTTAGGTTACAATACTGGAGTGCAGGTAAGTTGGAAATGAAGACTTGTCAAGAAGTATTATCTTATCACATAGATCTGATTCTGCAAGTGTCGGTTTCAGGTATGGGCAATCCCTGCTAATGGGGAAGCAACTGAGGTTCTATCTTGGAGTCAAGGCAGTGTGCGCACCCTTCGCATTTTGCCTAGCCCAACATCAAATGTAGCAAGTAGTTCTGATTCATATGTTATGAAAAGACCATTAGTAGCCATATGTGATAGCGCTGGCCCAGGGCCCCCTTTCTGCTCTGTTAGTTTTATCTCTTTGAAAACTGGTGATCAGGTATGTGCTTTGCCAGTTACTCCCTTACACATACCTTTCTGTGTACTTGTAATTGTGCTTATCAAAGATATTCTTCATTTTCAGGTTAAAAGTATCAAATTTAAAAATCCTGTGTGTGATGTGCATGCAAACCGACGATCTGTCATAGTCACATTTCCAGAGCGTATCGCTGTGTTTGATGCATGTACTCTCGAAGATCGTCTTAGCATTACCTCTTGCTATCTTAGTCCCGGTCCTAATTCAAATCCAGTTGCAATCGGCTCGCGCTGGCTCGCCTTTGCTGAAAAGAAACTGGTTGCTTGGAAAAGGAGCTCTGGGGGTGTTGGAGGTAAGATTTATTAATCAATGTTCTATTGAAAACCAAAATTTTCAGAGAATAATGTTTAATGTCTCATTTTTAGGTGGAGGAGCTCAGTCATACACTGCTACAGTGTTGCATGCAGCCCAAACATTGGGGAGGGGGTTACGTGGACTGAGTGAATCAGTAGCCAGCAGTTTAACTGGTCCACGAAGTCACTCTGCAGCTCAAGTGGGTATTCTGGGAAGCTCTCCCCCAACAATGAATGGAACGGACCATAGCTCACCAGGTGTTGTAACCGTTTTGGACTTAGAGGTGAGAAAATTTACTTTCAGTGCTATTCATTATGTGGGCACCATCTTTTGTTGTTTTTTTTTTCAGATGTTCCTAAATTTTTCTTTTTTTTAAATAGGCTTCTTCCAATCGCTTCAATAGTGCTGATGATGTTCATTCTGGAAACTCAATAAGTGCTGAAGGAGTCATTGCTCACTTCATAGCTCACAATGAAGCTATTGTGGCCTTAGAATTCGATCCCAGTGGCACATTGCTGTTGACAGCAGACAAGCGTGGGCATGATTTTCATGTTTTCCGACTTCAGCCTCATCCTGGAGGCTCATCTCTGTCTGCTGTCCATCACTTATATGTTCTGCATAGGGGCGACACAACAGCAAAGGTATCGCAACAGCTTAAAGACAGGATGCGCTTAAATTATCTACTGTGGTCCATTAGCACTTAAATTAAAATTTTGGTATTCTTGCAGGTTCAAAATGTTGCCTTTTCCTGTGATTCCCGTTGGGTGGCTGTGAGCACAATGCGTGGTACAACTCATGTCTTTCCTTTAACTCCCTATGGAGGGCCAGTGGGCTTCCGAACTCATGGCTCCCCTCTTGTTGTGAATCGATTGAGCCGCTTCCATCGAAGTGCAGGTCTTAGTGCTGATGGCAGAAGTAGCCCAGTACCAAGTCCAGAAACTCCACCTTGTCTTCCTGCAGGTGTGCATTTTTGATCAAGTTGTATTTTTGTTTTCTGGTTTGCTAAATATCTTATTATTTGACAGTGTAATGAAGATGGGCTCATTTTAATTTATTTTTGTACATTTCAGGACCACATGCGAATCCTCGTCTGCCCCCATATCCTCATCCCTTTGTGCAATCTCCCTTAGCTCAACTCCGCCAATCCCCTCACCCTCCTTTAGCACCTGGTGGAACTCTTGATTTATCTCTCAAGGTCTGTGCCACGTTTGCTTTACCCCGAGCATGGCTGTTGGATTCCCAAACAGCGCATCCACGGGATGGTCCCAGAGACTCTACTCGAGTGCAAAGACGTCCTGTTGAGTCCCTCTTTGTCATGGCACATCATGGAAATCTTGTTCAGTATGACCTAGACCCTAAAGCAGTTACATGTAAGTTTATATTGATTGCTATCATTAATTATTCTCACTAGTGCTTGTTGTAGACTGTTGAATAATACCATGTCTGAACTTTTTACTTTGCTTTAGCTGATCCAAGGGAGAAAATCTGTGATGACACAAAAATTGAGTTGGATGTGGAGGCTAAGGCCCAATGGCCTCTTCAAAGGTCATCTCATTCCTCAGAAGTTCTTCCTCCTCTACCATCTTCTAACATTCTTTTGTGTGGCCCTGAACTGCGCATGCCTTCCTGTGAGTCAGAAAGTAATGGTCAAGTAGAAGAACGTTGGCTTTCTCAAGTAAGTTGAAGGACAAAATCATTTTCACTTTCAAAATCTCCCTGTGAAAATGTAATATGTACAACTTCTTTTCATTTTTATCATTAATCTAGGTGGAGATTGTTACACATGCTGGCCCACACAGGCGCCTGTGGATGGGACCACAGATCACTTTCAAAACACTTCTTCCAACTACTACATTTGGGTAATTGATTTCTTTAAGCCCAGTCACTTCAGCTAAAAACTTAATTTTATTTTTTGGCCCAGACTTAAGATAAATATGTTGCAGGCCGAATGTATCAATGCAGGATGTTGAAGCTGTTGAAGTTGGAACTATTCCTGTATCCCGGCCAGCGCGTTCAAACCCTGTGAATATGCCCTCAGGAGGTAGACCTGTTGTTCCTGTCTTGATAGAATCTGGATCTGGCAGTAAGTTTGCTTCCTAATTATATGCTTACCAAATCTTGTTCTCTGTAATTTTAAATTATTAAATGCACTTGCAAGTTATTTTTAAGGCTTTTATCTTCCATATGGTTGTCTTCATGTTATTGTCCCTTTTCCCTTGTTCATATAGGTAGTCTAGAGCAGTCACCACATCTGCTGGAAGTATATGGTGCTGATTCTGGTGAATCTGAACATTGGGGAAGCCATGGAGATTCAAGGTTGCGGGAAGATTTAGCCGATGCCATGCTTGAGAGTCCAGGCGCACCTTCACGAGAAAAAGGTAAGTCACTTTTGGGCTTCTGTGTGAAAAGAATGAATTAAACTCTATTTTAGAAATTAATAATGTGTGCAACTAGACATACATGTCCAGGAAAGCATTGCTTATTTCATATCTCATCTCATAAGAAGTAGTCATTATAGTTACCACATACTTTCAACACTGGTTTCATATCATTTTAGATACTGGTATAATATTGTACATAAAAATGAATTTGTATCTATGGTTACCCTCACATCTTTTCTGTTGCCTTCAATGAGATTTTTTTCTTCTTAAAGTTGAGGGATTGTATATGAAGCATGACTGCTCCAAAAATAATGTGACTTTTATAGCATTACAAAATATCAAAGTAAAAGCTTGAGTACATACTGTCAGAAACATTGTAAATACCAAATGGTAATGGAATTGTTTCTTGAGACTTTACCTTTTTACTCTGGCATTTCCCTGTGTCACAAAAATATGTTAAAAATGCCCTATGGGGTATCCAATTTAAAGGGAACTTTCAGAAATGTAGCCATTTCTGTTCTTTGTACACCAACACAAACTGTGATACTTGGTATAATGTTAAGTTACTCTTACATCCCACCATGCAAATGTTTTCCTGGAAAGATTGTATTAGTTACTGCTCGTAAGAAGTGCCACCCCAGGTGTTGTGCTGCATCCCTTAGTGCTCCCCTAGTCTTACTTTAAAAAAACAATTATGATTATTATGACCTTTTATTGGACTTTCCAAGACATAGTTTTTTTGTGTTAGTCCCAAAATTAGTACGATCATGAGGAAGAGCACTGAGAGGTTGTCGTGGTAGACACGGTAGAAACTTGAAACTCACTTAAATATTAGTCCAACGTGTGGCTTATAAGTTCAGTTTTCACTAGTTTTTCTTTTAGAAATCTATCCTCATTGTTTTGCTTCCTCTCTCTCCCTCTTTTCCTATCAAGCAAGTTCATGATCCACTCAATGGTAATAATTTCCGTTTGCAATTTTATATCTGATAGAAGATACTTTTGGTTTTGTTGAATTTAAATTTATTGTCCTCTCTACAACCAAGTGGCAGTGACCGATAGAAAAGAAATTACAGTTTGTTAAACTGTTTTAATACTGTACCATCTATTTTATACATATTTATGGAAATGGACCGCTATCATTCTATTTATTGATTAATTATAGTACTAACAAGCTTTCATCCTTAATTTTAGAAAATGCTACTTAAGCTATCTCATATTTGCGCATTCTTATTTCTCACATACCTACTTAGTGTCCTGTCTAAGGTTGATGAATGGTGATGGATTGAGGAATTAAATTAGATAATGACTTCCACTTAGATCAAGGTTTGTGTTGTACTTTCCTTGTTGACCAGATTTTTTTCTCATGCATGCTAGTCGATGCCATGGTGTTTATTTACGGTGATGGTTTTCAATATGGTGACATGTTAATAATTCAATTTCCTTGAGAGAAGAAAAGAGTGAAAAATAAGCTGGAGTAAGTGGCTCAAAGTCAAAGATAACCAGAAATACTCTGTAGCTTGTGGGCATACTAGTTTCCTCCAAGCAGCAGAGATAGATGCATGTTTATTGAATCAATTAAAGTTATTGCAAATTTGGTGTACAGCCCAAACAGTCTGCATGGTGGTTCTTCTGTATGAAAGTCATTTCTTGCCATTATCTTCCAAAATTTGTATTATTGCTCTTCTTTCTATCTCTTTCTCACTCTATCTTTCTCTCTATCTCACTTTTCCTATCAAAAATATAATTTTACTCTTTTGGAAACATTTTTGCCAAACACCATCTCAAGAATTGTTTTGGACGTTTGTAATGCACAGTTTTGGTGTTTTGGCTTTGAAATCACATCAAGAGAGACTGATAATTCGCACTAATTTCTTTGCTTGAGCTTAATCTGCACCAAGATGTGTATTGTGTTTATAATTTTCAAATGTTAATGTGAATTTACTGTGCCCAATGGTGCAAGACCTTACCCTTGCTAGACTGTTTATTTGAATGTATGGACAGCAATGCCCAGTGTTTCTTGAGCCGCAGAGATAAAATAGGGTTCTTAAGCAACCCATGTACTCTGGCTTATTTTCTTTTCTTTTTTTCTTTCGTAGGGAAAAGAAGATACTGTGGTCTTGTAGGAGGAGGAGGAGAAGGTGGAGGTGGAGATGGGGTGGGGGAGGGAAGGGGCACTTGCCCGGTCCGACGTGTGGTGAACCCCGGTGGGGCTGAGATCACGATGAGGTCGAGGTCGGGCTCGGGCTGCGAGGAGTCAGACGTGGACCTCGCGGTTCCCATCCCAATCCCCCTCTCAGACCAAGTCTCAGACCAGCCCCAGCTGGCTGCACACCACTGGGAGGCCATTGCGATCCCTGCCTCTGCGCCACTGATCCCCGTCCCCCACGACCCCGCCCCAGACTCAGCACCTCATCGGCTGCTCGTCACCACAATTGCTGCAGCACCAATGCAGAGGCAGTCTACGCAGCTGGCCCAGCACGTCTCTGAGTGCTCCACTCCTCCGTTTGCAGAGAAGACCAGCACGGCCTGCAGTCCAAAAGCATCAGATGAGTTTGTTAAGAAAGGTGCCCCTGGTGGTATTGCTAGAAAGGATAAAATTGTATCTGAAAAGGAGCGTTGTGGTAGGAGAGGTAGCGATGATGCTAGTGTAGGTAAGAAAAAGGCTACACCTGAGAGAGAAACACCATGTAGTAAGGAAGCCAGTAAAGTTAAGGCTGAGGGGGCAATGAAATATGAGAATGGAAAAGGTTCTGAGGTGAATGATCCATCAATATCTCGTAAAAAGAGTAAAAAGAATGCTGCTGCAGTGAAAGAACTAGATTCATGTCCAAATTATGCAAATATTCAAGATTTGAATTGTATTCAGGTTGATGATGTAATGTCGGTAGATACTAATACTACCAAAAAGGAAACAGATATTGTAAACAGCTCTGGAGCTTTGCAAGGGATTTCAGGTAAAAAAGGGAGAAAAAGTTGTAGCACTCAGGAAATTATAGTAGATGATAGTGTTGCTCCTGCAACAAAAACATCTAGAAAATCTGTTTCTCCTCAGAAAGAAGAAGTAAGTGAAAAAAATCTAAAGAGGTCTTGCATTACTCCTGAAAAAGAGGTACTTAATGATAGAAATGCAAAGAGGTCCTCCATTACTCCGGAGAAAGAAGAACTGGATGAATCCTCCTCTGTCCTCACTAAAAAGAACAAGAAAAGGACAACAATGTTATCAAAAGATGTTGTGAAACAGTGTGAAAATGTTCCAAATGCTGAAAATTTTGAAGCCAAATTAGAACCAGATAATTCTATTTCAACAAATGTTGAGACTGAAATTGTGTTTGCTCAAGAGGCAGATACTGATTTTAGCCTAAAGGATACTGTTACAAATTGTGAGTTGGAGAAAGGATTTGCTTGCTTGCAATCAGATTCAACTTCTCCATTGGATGAACAATTATCTGAAGTAAAATCAGATATTGAATTTGTCATCTCAAACAAAGATGATAAAGAGGAAATTTCCATCGCTAAAGCAATCCCACAAACTCAAAAACTTTCAAAAAGTGCCAGAAGAGCGTTACGAGCTCAGCAGATTTTGGAAGCAGAGCTTGCATCTAAAAATGATTTAGAAAGTTGCGGCGATGTTAAGGTTGTTAGTAATTTGGATATTGAGGTATCCATCAATTCAGTTTGTATGAAAGATGACATTGTGTCTGAAGAACCAGTAGTTCTCCCGGACACAAAGGATATTAGTGTCCCAAAGACTAAGAGGGGCAATAAACTCAAAGAATCTGACAATATTGCTAGTGATAAGTGTGAGTCAGTGGAATCTGTTCCTGCTGTTCAAAAACATTTAGAGGAGGCTGCTTTAGATATCCATTGTGAGAAAGCTACTGATCAAAATAAGAGGGATGCCCAGTTGTCTGTTGAAGGTTCCTACACAAAGGAAAGTTTAGATGGCATGTCCATTGATGTCTCCGCAAAGAATGGAAAGAAGGGGTTAAAATCTACTAAATCCAAGAGTACTGAAAATGAAAGTAAAATACAAACATCTGAGCCAATCCCACCTGAATGTATTGATACCAACGTGTGGAAATTAAAAAGTAGTTCTGAGCTACAAAAAAATGCAGAAAATTTCCCTGCTCTTTCAACTAAAAACTCAAAGAAAGCTTGGGGGAATACTAGTAATGAGGTTGATAAGTCAGATGAAGTGGATCAAGCATTGTCATGTCTCTCAGAAAAATCTGAAAAAAGTGTGAAGGATTTGGAAAAGAGGAATTCTTTTCCAACTATAGACATGAACCCAGTCAAGCCTAAAAGAGGGTGGGAAATGCCAAATAGTAGTGTTCCCTCCTCTGAAATGGATGTTGATAAACTCTCGTTTGAAGATCTTGAGGCAATTGTTGATGCCGCATGCAAAGAGGAAGAATCAAAGATAGATCAGACATGTTTGAAGGAAAATAAGAAAGGGAAAAAAAGTGATCTCAGTACTGTAACTCCTCCAAAGACCAAAGGAAAAGAGAATGTTGAGGAAGAAATTGTGAAAGATTCAGGACATTGTGTAGATAAAATTGAAGTCATAGATGTACCTAAGCCTCAAGAAGAGTTAATCAAACAAGATGAACCTGTGAAATCCCCTGAGAAACCTCTTTCCACTCCTAACAGGAGTTCAAAAGCTCACAGAAAAAAACGCAGGTAGAGGGAATGACGAATGACGTTTTTGTTCTAGACCTACTAAGTAGCTTATCTTTCATTTCATGCATAGCAAGATGAACTTTATACACAAAAACAAATAAAAAATGATGATGTTTGGAAGTATAGGTATGTGTTGAGCTTCCAGCAATTACCATTTTAAAATTTTTTAGATTGGTGTAACAAACAAAAAACTACAGATATAATGGTAGTGTGTGATGTTTGTGCTAAAAGTCTGCCACTCTATAGTAGAATGGATGGAGTATTCTCTGTTCTGCTGCAGTAGTTTGGTTGCTTGTGTTCTTTTACTTGCCCCCTAAGTAATGTTGAAGCATTACTCTTCTTCGTTAGCTAAGCATAGTGTTAGCTGATTGGTGTACCAGATTTTTTACAATTTCACTCTCTGCATAGAAGGTCTACATGTCGATTTTCAATGTAGTTTGGTACTGGAGACTGCTTACACTACCTAGCGCTTACTGTTAGCTTAGACCTTTTATTAATTTTATGTTCTCTTGGATCCTGGTTCCTTTGTAAAATTAAATTTACTTGGATTTTTCATGGACCTCATATCAAGTTTATTTGTTTCAAGATGAATTGAGGTTTAATAAATCCTAAAAGTAGAAAATAGATTTCAACAAGGTTTTTTTTTTTTATCACAGCAGATTTTGAATTTTATTATGTAAGAGCAGATTTCGATCTCGTATACAACATGTTGAGTTGTTGGATATTCATATACTTATGAGATTTTTTTGTATTGTATACAGGGTTGTAGGCATAAGCAAGATGTAAGGTATATGTGGAAAAAGCTTATGTATCAAGTGTGAAAAAATATCTGGATTTAGTGTTTCAGTTTTCTTAAACCCAGGCCTCATTGGTCAGTATCAAGACTGGTTTGGCAAATTTTTTGCCAATCGTGATATGGGTTTGATAACTTTCAATACAAAAGTCTACAGTTGTTCTTCATACTGTACTCTTTTCCAAAGTTTTCATTTATTGGCACTTAGGAATTTTTAAAGATACACACTGTGTTGAGCTTGATTGACGTTTAAAATTAACTCCTATGGGCTAGTACTCATTGCAAGTAAGCCATTATATGTATTTGAAATTATTTTTCTTAATATTGTACGGAAATCATGGTTGTGTGGGCGATGGATTTTAAGAGTTTGGTGGAAATCAAATGATATCAAAGCAGTTAGCTCTGCTTGAGCTGAAGAAGTCTGTTTTTGCATGATGTTGTTGGTAATGAGTTAATGAAAGCAATAGAACTTTTAACCAGCCTCAATACTTTGTTTTAAGGAGAGGAAACTTCTCACTTTATTGTTGACTTTAACCATGTTGGTTATTCGGAATTAGAGACCATTATGACTTACATTTTACTGCAAAAATTACTTTAAATACCGAGGATATGTGTCTGTCCAGATAGCAATGAAATACTCTTAGTTTTCTTGTTTTCTTATTTTCAATTTTTATAATTTCAGTATTTTATATTTCAATTGAACATTCATTTTAAAGACATCTTCAGTACGTCATATGATAAGTTTTACGGCTTTGGCCATTACATCAATTCTTATTTTATCTATTCATTAGGAGTATCTGAAGTTGTCTTTTCCTTGTACCTTGAGTGCCTGTTGTTTTAACAGTATTCTATCTATGTGAGTGTTCTTATAGCTATTTAAATGCTTTCTATGAAAGCAGCTTGCAAATCAGATCCTCACAACTTTTTTTGTGGTTTTACGTACAAGTAGAGAAATCACATTTTTATTTCCAATTCGTTTTTATTTTTATCTGGTTGTAAGTGCAGTGACCTTAATGTTTTGTTTGCCAAGGTGCTTGCAACTTTCTTGGGAAATTACTGGTAGATGATAATCTGAAAAATGTGTCACCTTAGAAGTTTTAACAATTCACAAATTTGAATATAAAGTATATTTTTTATTAGCAATTAAGTTATAAAAATCAAATACTCTCTGGAATCATTTTTTTTTTAGGAGCACTTTGTAGAATTTTTGTGTCTAACATGCAGCATGCTCTTTTTAACTATATGACCATATGTGTGACACATTGTCTTTTTTTATGGTAGGAAAAAGAAAAGCCTTACTTTGAGGATGGGGTTGTGTATTCAGTGTTGTGTCAAACATTAGTAACCCTAGCCTTTTAATTCTTAAACAGTAATTTTCAAAATTTGAGCTTTTTGCGTTTTGTAATTCTTTTCAGTCATAGATGATTTGAATTTAAGTACCTACTATAAGCAGTCTTCAAGTAGGAAGATTTTTCTTTCAGACTGTGTTCAGCCAAAGAAATGTAAAAACTAAGACAAAAAAATATTAAAATCTCAAAAGCCACTAAACATGCATGCTTTCATGTTTTTTTTTCTCTAAAGGTATTCTGGTAGACTTGGGTGTCATTAATTGTACTTGGTGCACTAACTTACTGTAATACCATAATACTTTTGTGCAACATGCCAGTTTATTTATTGCAGTTGGTTTTATTGGTATAAGTTTAACATTATTAGCAGAAAATAGACAAGTAAGAAAAGTTACCCAAACAGGAAAAAAAATGTATGCCATACTTTAAGATTACAGCTAGCTTGCTAATTTTGCTTTTATTTTCTTTGTCAATTGCGGTGTTTGTGTTTTTACCAGTTACTGGCAACTACATATCATGAAACAATCTAATAGCCTGCTACATATGGCTTGAGATGATTTTAATGTTTTTTGAAAGTTAAGCCAAGTAAAGGCCGAGGAATACTGAAATGTTGGCCTCACGAACAGAATTTGTATAGCTCATGAATTTGTCATGATTTTCTTTTAAAGTTTGTTGTGTTTATCCTCTGACTGTGTTGAAAAAATTATGTACCGTATTCTCTTTGTATAAGGTGATGTGTATTTTACTCCTCTGTAAGTACCACCATTGTCATGCTTTTCATAATCTAGATCAGAAAAATGGATACATAAAGATGTACAAAGGACACCTAAAATGAATGGAGAAAACTTTTGGTATGACAGTGTGCTAAATGACGGTGCATTGCTTGTATGTCAGTCACGGGTTATTGTCTATGTTTGTATTTTGTGTTGTGAGTGCTGATCCCGTATCACTTATCAACTTTGAATGGTACATGTGCGAAAATAGCTACTCACTTAAACTTTTAGTCAAAATAATATCTCACCTATATCCTGTCACTTTTCTTCTTTTGAACCTATAAAGATACATAATTAATTTTAGTATGGTGGAAATTCCTGGCCTAATATTTTGGTTTTATTACACCTTTGAAATTGAGTTATTGTAAGGTGCATTAGATTCAGTGGAAACATCAATGTAATGGTAATCTAATCTTTTAGGCAAAACGTCTTAAACATTACTGATTTCTTTACTGTGTTTTTGGCTGAAAAAACTTTGTAAAAGTCCTGCTTGGGTTTACCCAACCTCCTATCACCAGGCAGATAACACTGAAATTTCGTCTAAATAAAGACATGCCTGGTGTTGAGCATTTTTGGAGATGTAAACCCAATATTGTGTTGTACACTTATATGCAAATACATTTATTTTTTATATGGAAGTGGTAATCTTATTTTTGCTTAATGCCCTGTCCTCTTTGTTAAATTACTTAAATATACCATCCTCTAAAGGAAACTTCACTTTGTAGTAGACTAATACTTTCCTATTATTTCTGAACTTGAATACAAGCAAGCAGGGGATAACATGAGATACAAATTCCTTTTATTAAGTAATTTTTTAAAATATGTGTTTTATATGATTTATTTTTCTTTCTTTTCTTCTAGGAGGGTGCCAATCACTTGCAAGCTGTTCAGATCTGAGTTCCAGCAGCCTCAGCTCAGCAAGCCGCTGCTCTCCACCACAGTCCCCATCACCACCATTTTCTTCTGATAATGTCCTTGTGTTTCCGAGCGACTCAGCTTAATAGTATAAGAAAAATGAACCATTCTTTCAAATCTTTTCTATAGAAGGATCAAGAAAGGAATCATTTGTAGCAAGTTTATTTTATGACTGGAGTGAGAAATTATCTATTTTACATGAAGATGTTTGCAGTAAAGTGTTTAGGCAGAACTAAAAGCCAAACTGCCTTTAATAGTGATTTGTTCTATGGTACCTGGGTTGACTTTGACAACCATTTCAAAATTTTATGTCGTCAGTTGTAGGTATTTTTTTATATGCTGTGCCCATGTGCACCAAGTAGCCCCTAGGAACCCTGCTTCAATATTGCCTTTTCCTTCTTAGCTACCAAGGTTCTCTAGACATTACTTAATTGTGTTTTTTTAATGTTGATGTCGAATTTTGACAGATAATAATTTTGGATGATTTATTAATATTTCCCTTATAATGTTGTGGGTTTCCTCTTGTTGTCTCGTGTTTTTTATACATGGTGTTGTTTGATATTTTATGTGATGTGAATAATGCAAAGAAACTGGGTATGTATCTCTCTTCCTTCAAAAAGAATGTGAATCGTTAACCAAGTTGCATAGTTTGTATTATTATTATTTTTGTTATTTATGTCCCATTCTTGACATTACATAATGCTAGAAAACATGATATTTAAGGTTTGTTTAGTGAAATTAGTATTAAAGATTCACTTTTGCAAAGTAATTTCTTCATCTGTTTGATGGAGTGTTTTGGTATTACCAGTTGATGTTTATCATTATTCCGTTGAAGATTTTCACAGGGTGAATCAAAGAGCCACAACTTATGAATACTGAAGGAAGAATCTAGTTACATTATGTTTCTTGAATTAAGGAGAGGTCTGAGGTTTTTACCATGTGTCTCTGCAGTTAACTGGTCTGCTGTGCACTTTCAGAGGTGCTTATGTCACCAATTTCCTGAATGTTGACTGGTACCTCTTGGAAGTTTATGAGTTTGTTATTATTAATATTTTATCGTGATATGGGTTATGAAGTCTCTCAAACCCTCCAGTCTTAGTTATATCCTATGGATTAGCGAGGGAGTAGTTTGTAATGCTTTTGTTACTTATTTGGAAATGTATTTACCATGCATTTCATTTTGACAATCTGTTTATTTTCAGTCATTTTATTTGTCAATCTAGCAATATCAATTTTAGTTTGAGTTTTGAATTGAAGGTATTGTCTTTGTGTCAGTTAACGGATGCTACCAAGATTCAGTACTTTGTTCTGTAAGTTTTCATACGTAGGTTGCCAAAATCATATTTTTGTCTGAATTAGCTGACTTTGATCATCAAAGTGATTACCTGAACACTCATCTCAATTTTCTTCCCTCAGAACGGACACTGTTTCCTGCATTTTGTTCCATACATGCCTCTATTTTTGATTTCCTTTGTGTAGAACATTTATGTACGTACCTGGCAGATAGATGAATTTGTATACACATTTTCCACTTGTCGATTTAAGACTATTGAAATTAGAGCTTGTATGAGGGTTCTACCCAGCTTTTACACTGTATTTTTATCCTAACTGTACCATTCCTCTTTTCTTTACTTTCTCAAATTTTTATATGCACCTATACATTGAAAACTCAGTTAAAATATGATTCTGTTCATTTCAATTTTAAAGCGCTTGCAGATTTTGAAAATTTGTAATTTTGTTTTGAATGGCACATTTTTTTTTAAAAAAAAAAGACTTTTTTCATGATAATTCATGACCTTCTCAAGATATTTGCCAGTGGCGGGTTTAAATTTTACTGTAGAAACTGTCTTAAATTGTGCAATATAAGGCATATTTACCAAATTTTGTGAAACAAACATTGTTAATTTATCGAGTTACCTTTTCTTACCTCACCCTGCTCTATCCCTAATTTCTGATTCATGGCATTTCTGTGACATTAAATATCTAAATATAGTTTGATTTGAAGGTAGCAGCTGACCATAATTGGCACTAGAAAGTTGCAATTACTTTGTACATTGGTTCCTCCTGTATGAGAACACCTTTCATAGTGGTTCACTATACCCATAGTAGGGAAACAAATAAAAGAATATATTATTCTAGTACCTACTACCCTTGTCGAAAAGAAAAAAAAGAGTACTATTTTCAGTCATTATAGGTAGGTTATCTTTTCTTTCTTTTTTATCCATACAGCACTAGCAGCACCCAGGAGGTGTGATTCTACGGACTTGCCATATTTCCACTTTTTATTTCCTCTAGACAGTGTTCTCACTTGTCCATGTGTGATGCAATAAATACTACTACTATTTTTTATTATTATTATTATTCCTGTGGTACCATGTGACATAACTATTTACACAAATCTTGTTTTCGGGTCAGACATGTGCATACTGTACTGAGAAGCATCATTTCAGTAAGACATGACAAAAATTTTGCAAGTCACCGTTTAGAAACAAAAAGTAACATATTGTATCTCCTTCCTTACTAAAGCAAATTCTCACATATCCTAAATTATCTTTTTTATCCATTGGGTGTGATATTCCACTGAATAAATCAATATCCATACTTTGCACTGCCCTCACGGTTCTTTCCAGTAGTTACTCTGCTTGCCTCAAGAGAAAAAAAGTCATGCAAATTTGAAGAACTGGGTGAGCTGTCACTGATAAAACAAACGCACTAGAAGGGACAAAATACAAACCAAGCACTAATTGTTTTAGCTTTGCATTTGTCTTTTATTGCATTTTTCTTGATATTTTTCTCTCAAAATATTGAAGTTAGTTGCAAACTCAGTACAAACAATATTGCAAGTGAAAAATCAACATTTCTTTAATCTTTACAAGACCATCATTCTCTCTAAGAATGAAATGAGGGAAAAAAATCATAAGGAATGTACACTGAAGTTTTAGTTGTTATGATGGGGTACAAAGTTGTTACTTACAAAATTGTGGCAACGAGTGTGTCGGAATGTGTCCAGCCTTTTCGACACAAATTGTGTCAAGGAGTGGAGCAGAGTAGCGTGAGCGGCCAATCACAGCTAGGTCAGGCTGCTCCACTTTACTCCTTGACACAACTTGTGTTGAGAAGTGTCAACACACTGGAGAATTCGGACACACTCAATGAAACACAGAGAAGGAAAAATGAGAGGACTGGAAACAATTTGAAATAAAACGTGAAATTGCAATTTAGATGTGATGTATCTGCAACATATACCAGAAAAAAACAAGCAAAACACTATCCTTACATAATTCCTTATAAATAAAAGATATCCTTTTTCCTAGAATAAGATCACAATGAGTTTCTTGAATCAGGAGTGATATGAAATGAGCTCAAATACAAATGGGTTTACTTGATAAAAATACAAGGACTGACTAGAAAACTGATGACCTAAACATAAAGTATATAACTTTAAAATGACTACTTACACAGCAGAGTTACAATTTGGTTCACAGAGCTCAAGTTATAATTTGAAATTTCTATTTAAAAATACAAGTAGAATTCATGAACATACATTAGTGAAGAGATCCCTTGTCTTCTGGGTAGAGAAAATATATGTTTACAGGCCCATGTTGTGTGTGTACTTCTTCTTCATGTCTTATTAGCTGGGTTGCAGCTAAACCATACAATAAACATGGAATGCCTGAAAAGATCAACAAATAATTTAAGTATTTGGGGCAAGTTCAGAGTCCATAGAGTCTATATAATTCTATTTTTTCCAGAACTTTGCGTTTCCTGACTGACCAAAATGCAGTAATAATAGAAAATCCATTGAACCATAACTAAGAACTGAGACTCTCATGAACATGGCCAAGGTAAAGGGATCACAAAGACAGAGTTAAAATACTTACACAAGTTCGTAATTTTGATCAATCGCATTAGAAAATTTTCCAATGCAAGATCCTGATGATGACGCTTTGAGCAATGATACTTAATGAATGGGTAACAGCCAGTGCGAAGAATATGGTAGTTTGAGTTTCCTGCGGGCCAGTTGAAATGTGAGAGGCCCCATTGATCATCCTTCACACTGCTATATCGGACAAAGTAAGAAGTCCATGGAGGCTCCTTACACTGCAGCAGGTAACAGGTAAGGACTTCGGATGCCAAAGGCTTCTTACTCTTTGAATGCAATCTTTGTATGACACTAGACATAATCTTCAACTCTAACATGTTTCTAGATGTCATGAACAGAGACCTGGAAACAGAAGAAAGCAAGGTCAAATTTTGCTAATGGCATGCTGTATGAAGAACACTTTAAACTCATGTGTTAGACACTGATTGTATTAACTGCAACAACCAAGGATTTTATAGTCGGTCCGGCATTACTTTAGACTTTGTGTCACAGAGTTGCACCATTGCCGCTGGACCCCTAGACCAAAGTAACGCTGAAATGACTATAAGAGTAACAGTGAGGTACATAGCAGTCGTAAACATGTTCACATGTCTACAGTAGAGGTGGTACAGTAATTGAGGACAAAATAAAAAAGCAGAATATACAGCGGTCCAAGCTACATACCACATGTTGTTAAATGTAAAAGACTTTGACAAGCCTCAAGTGCCTCAAGTTGTTGCAAATTGTGGTTCACAATCATTGCTTCACTCATTCGAATACAAAAAGTATCAGTACTACTGCCACACACAAGAAAATACAAGACAGCCAGCAGGCGTTATTCTGGTTACAAGCTCTCAGTGAAACAAATGGTATCATAAGTTGTTAGAACAGGGATTGGTTTCTTTTTCGTGTTTCACTTGGGTACAACCAAACTGGGAAGGACATTTGTGTACAGCAGAGTGTACGTGAAGTGACTGTTCACTCTCAACAGTAACATTAGCAGGAGAACAACTTTAAAGGCGGGCTGCTGTGCAAGGTGGAGTGATAATAACATTATAACGGATACAACTGCGAATCCCTGCAAAAGATACCAAATAGACAGGCGGTCAAAGTAAATAAATGCGTAAACCACCAGTGCTTATCGGAATTGCGCCTTGCAGACGAAACGTAAACACCTCAGATTGCTTCCTTTCTTCTGCTTCACCTCCTCCCACCTGTTGGCGGAAGTCGGCCCCCTCCGGTTGCAGGTTATGTTACCCTATTTTTTTTGCCAACCTTCTCCCATTTTGCGTATTACATGTGAGATTCCGGGAAAATTAAAATCTAAAACTTTGGCCGTATGATGAAATTTTTAAAACCCAAGAGTTTTTGACTAATTATTCCAAAATAAAGACGAGCGGGGCATTCTTTACCTGCTTGTGACAGGTGATTGTCGCAGGTGGGAGGGGGTCGTGAGCTAGTGTCAGAAAAAAGGAAAATAAACAACTACGTCATGTCCGGTGTGTGAATGTACTGTGAACTTACTCGATGCATTTATTGAGCCAATTTAAATGAAAGTGACTGCTAGTAGTGGGTTTGAGACGAGTTCTTGAATAATTTTGAAGTGAAGAATGTTAGAAGCACCAGTAAAGGTAAGGTTTTGAGAGTATAAGATGCATACGGCCGTTCACTTGGTTTGTCGTAGGCCTAGGTAGGCACCAGAGTGCAGAGAGCCCTTGGTATTGTTACGTATTTTAAAGGTTATGTTTATTCTTCGACCCACATTTTGTACGATTTTAAAACTATTTCTCACTTGACGGAACTTGGTGCTCACTCCCACTGGAGCTTCAGTAGAAAGTTTATGGTATCTTCTAAACTGGTTTGAAAGTTAGTGTACTTATTTTACATCCAACTTCCAAAATTCTAGTATCTGTTTATGTTCCCTCAAATTTCACCTGTTGAACTGAAAGGAGTTCTCAGTCTCTACCTTGTGCAACTGTTTGGGATGTATTTATCAGTGTATTACATGAACTACTCACTCATCCCATTTCTCTGATTCTCAATATGTCTAATATCAATTTTACTCGTAGACCTAGTCTCTATCTTTTTTTTGGCTTACAATTGCTATGCAACTAAATCTATCGCTTACTTGTTTGTTAACTTGGTTTTCAAAAATTTATTTTGTACCTACCATTTTAGTTAATCCTTGAAAACAGGCATGCATAAGTTAACAATATTGTTTTATTTTTATTTTTTTCGTATTTAGACGCAGTCTAGTGAATTGCTTGGGATTGTTTCCAATGGCACATTGCTGCACTGAGGACACATTATCTACGTAGATCAGCTAAGATATCATTCAAAATGGACAAGCATGATGTTCGTTTTGCACCTTTTTCATCAGGTAAGTCAGTAACACCACCTTCTGTCTGTAGTCCTTGCACTATATGCTGTAGATGTAGCATGTGGCTGTTCCATTCTCAATACAAAACTGATCTCATCATGACCCCAATTGGGGTAAAATCTGCTTATGGATACAAATTTAAATGAGGTCTCACTAAACATTAATGTTCAGTTTTGTCAGAAAGGTCAAGTCAAGCTAAAACTAGTTTTCACTTTGTAAACTGTTAACCAGTCAAGGTGCAGGGAACTCCAAACCTAGTATGAAAGTTAATGTGCATTAAATGCGGCAATGCACATTAAATGTATCTAAAATGAGTTACCGTATTTGTGCATTTCAGTGCGCATTACCTGACCTTTGCTGGCATATGAAGTTTGTGTGTTGGTTTTATTTTCCATTGTTTCTTAGAGAGAAATCAGTACGGTGGTAACATTTGTTGGGACAATGATGCGCAGCGTGAGTAGAGGCTGGGACAGCTCCAGGAGGATTTACTCCTTGTATTCTTTGGTGGAAGAATTGTGCT
>NW_026267302.1:68305-69851 GCF_000697945.3 Frankliniella occidentalis | reverse complement strand
CACCCCCTGGCCACCCCCAGCCCACCTACCCTACCCCTACGGGGTTGGGGTGGGGGTTGGCTCGGTGCAGGGGGCTGGTCGCGCTGGCCGGGGCTGTCAGTGAGGCTGCGTACCGCCGCGGCTCCACACCGGACAGGGAACGCCTCCGCCCCTCCGCGCCACGCACCGCCACGCCGCCCCACGCCGCGCCGCGCCTCCGCCGAGGGCTTGCCTCTGCTCGACCCCCGCCCCGCCCGCCACCCGCCGGCCCGGAGGGAAGGGCAGGCCTGTCGTAGGGTTGAGTCGGTGAGTGCAACCAGGTGCAACACGTGACCGCGCCCCTCTGGAGATTGGACACTTTTGTTGGTTGTCTGTTCTTTATTTTCTGCTTATACACGTGGGCATGCTATGTGAGCAGTTTTTCCTCAAACTTGGGAGTTACTCAAAGTTTTCCACCTCTACCTCAAAATGGAACGTTTTTACCGTGACGTCCTCACGCTCAAGTTTTGAGCGTAATTACACGACTTGTGCAGCAATTTCGTCATGATAGGGGTTACTTGTGTGGTTAGTTCCAAAACAAACGGTCACAATTTTATGTACAAAAAAAATGTACTTATTCATGATTACAGGAAAGTGGTGCAAGGGGTATGCTTTGGCATTATTGGTTCATCAGTATCGCTGTGCCGTGAAAATCCTGATGTGATAAAATATGCTCGAAAATCGTTGTGCGTTGCATGTATTACCTAGTATACTCGGCACAAGTTTTATGGTAATGATTACTCTACCGGAAAAATATCTCTCGTTTCCTCAAATGAAGTCACAAAAGCATAAGTAAAATAGGGCGAGGTGAATACCTATAATCGCTTTTGATTAGGCGAGGAAATATTATCTCCTCTTACTCATGGATTGCTAGTAGTAAGGCCGGTAGCATGGACGAGGTCGCGGGTCGACAACTCGAATCGGGGGAGGGAGGGGGGTGGGGGGCAAGAGTACAGAGTACTTGGAGTTCACCCTAATTACTGTCAGCCTGGGACATAGGAGCACATGCAGCATGGAGCTCACCAGTTTTAGACCCCTCGCCAAAATTTTCTTTCTCACCTGAGTCTGTTTTTATTTAACCAGCCCCAATTACTCCGTTTCATTTGTTTGATGGTCCATCCTTTGGCAGTCGTGTTGTGCGCCCCTCGCTCTGTGATCCTTTCTCGACGCCCGGCCGCGGCACGCTGGCACGCTCGCAGCGCCCGTGCAAATAGCGTGCAAAAACAGTTCGCCGATCACTCCGCTCTGGTCTTGCTCCGCTCACTGTAAACAGAAACGTCGAATTTCGACGCCTTGCAGGTTCGTTTTTTGTTCAACAGGTCCGATTTTTTAAACGTCATTCCGGATAGGTGTTCACTTGATCAGAATTTTGTTCTCGTTTCAACTACACCCCTGAGACGGAAAACGTTGACTGAGCTTAGTTTGCATGTGTTTTTAATTGAATTTTAAACAAGATCGAGCCCTACAGTAAGCGTGTGGGAATTCGATTCTCGTGTTTCCAGTGTGCTCCAATACTGTGTGGGGGGGG
>NW_026267302.1:61870-68255 GCF_000697945.3 Frankliniella occidentalis | reverse complement strand
GGGGGGGGGGGGCAGAATTGCTCCTATACTCGTTATTTAATAATGAACACAAATTTTTCATCTAAGAAAGAACAAACTTCTGTATCAGAAACATACTAATCCTGCTTTTAATGTCACTCTGACCAACTTGGTGTACGTGACAACAAGTGTATTCTCCATCACGTTTCCTTGGTCGTCGCACACACCGGCGGTTTGTTAACTCTGCCGTCTAGTTCTACATTAATATTTACACTGATGGCCGAGCAGCGTCCCCGGAGCACGTCGGAGCGGCGTGGATCGATTGGATGTAGCCAGCTCTCACCAAATTTAGACTTGAGGCTCGCCATGTCCTGCTCTGTCGGCCCCGCTCCGCCCCGCCCTCAGCCGCAACATCCCCGCGGGCTCGCGCACCTCTTGCCCTGTCGTTCGCTCGCTCCATCTCCATGCACCACTAGTATATTTAAACTCCAGTGTTTTATTTTTAAATAACAAAACAAGTAAACTCAATACGAACCGGATTTTTACGATAGCTACCTTATTGTGATATAATTATGTTTATTTGAAGCAACTTGCAAAAATTTTCAACCATGTGCCCCTCCTGTGTTGCCTATCCGCGATGGGCACGTGCCTGGCCCAATATCCGCTGCGTTTTTATTTTCCTTTTTCTTTTTCGCGCGATGAGGTGTCAGATAATTAGCATAACGGTGAGCCACCTCTGCGGTCGGGCCCGTCGCAGTGCCGTCAGGTGCTACCAGGCGGGGGCTCGCCGCAGCCGCCTACCCTGCAAAGTATTATTACTTATGGTTTGCTCGCGGAGTTTTTAATTATTGTATTATTTTAAAACTACCGTATTCCTTGGTCCTTGTAGGTAGAGGTTGCCATAGTGACGAGTCTCTTTACGGATGCATGCGTTTCCCAACGCCAATTTTAAGGCAGTGCGGCGGTGTAAGCTTCTTACCCTCAACTCTCGCTGCTGGTTTTTGTGAGTGTTGTTCGGGCGGTCGTCGTGCGCGGGGCCGGCGGGCCGTCACCGTCACCTCAGCATCTATGGATAGCGCTGACCTCAGAGGGGGCGACCCACCTACATGGCGCGAACATGCTGACTTAAGGGATCATATTTTTCGTGTTTGCTCGTCAGATCAGACTGAAGATTTCCTCGCGCAAACAGTAAAACAACAGAAGTTCCGCAACAACTGAAATAGCGCCCCAAATCTTGTCATTATTCATCAAAATACGTTTGAAGTCTCGATTTTTAGGTCGTAGGTTTGTTATGTAGTACCCTTCTCGTCGCACTTGTGAAGGCCACTTTCCGTCGTCTTATTTCGGCCCCCAGTCCGTTATTGAGAGCGCGGTGTGGAATGTCTCGACGCGCCTAGCCTCACAAAAGGCCCCTCTCACTCCTATTCTTCAAGGGAAAGGACCTCTGGGTCTGGGTCGCGGAGAAGAGGAGGAGGGCGGGGGGAGTGGGTAGGAGTTTGGCCAGAGGTGGTCATGGACGTGTCCTTGAGCAGTTGTTCTCCGGTCTGTGTAGGACACTGCCGAGGAGCAGTGGTGGTGGAGCTCTTCTTGTTGGCGTTTTGAGCAGGATCCGTTTACTTGCATCCATTGTAGGTTTCCGCATGGCAATCTTCCTCTGATTTGATTAAGTTAAGCAAGAGAGGATAATACACATTTTTTTGCGAACGACGGAGTGGGAGAGGGGGCGTTGGAAGCACACAAACTTTTCCAATTTAATCAGATGATTCAATAATCTTCTCGTTGAAAACATAATTATAACTACTTCTGTTTGTAATGTTATTCTTAATTTTATTTTTTATTCTTTTCAGGTAAGTGCTGCTTTGCTTCTGCCCAGCGGTCGACCGAGCCCTAAATGTGTACACCCGTCAGGTCAGTTTGCGGGGGCGCTCGAAATTATTGGCATGGCAGGGAGGGAGAGAAACGTTCCTCGGCCCAATC
The DNA here is from genome assembly GCF_000697945.3 of Frankliniella occidentalis. Classification (NCBI taxonomy): domain Eukaryota; kingdom Metazoa; phylum Arthropoda; class Insecta; order Thysanoptera; family Thripidae; genus Frankliniella; species Frankliniella occidentalis. The sequence goes on along the minus strand of NW_026267302.1, from coordinate 66,320 downwards.
GGACAGTTCTATCGACTTCCTCTTATTGGCCCTCCTCTGGCGTTCTTGTGGCACTGGCCGACCTTTCGCGCACGCTCTCGCGCGGCTCGGGCGCACCCACGCCTTAAACTTCAGACTCCAGCGCTTAAACGCCTGCCCCCCCCCTCGAAAATCCGTCGTGAGACCGTGGGGGCCCTTGGCTGCGGCAAGAACAAGTGAACCGGTCAAAGTACTTTCCCGGACTGGCGCGGCTGCCCCCCCCCCCCCTTTTCCTCTCCTGGGGGCCCGCCCTGCGGTATATATCGCCCAAGCCGCTTACTCTGTTAATTCCCCACCATGCTTTGTAGACTACAAGGCGTACACTTCCCAAATTGCAAAGCAAATTCGTAGCGAGAATTTAACAGTGTATATATACCCCTAGATTTGCACTGCGGTGCTGGTCTTTCAGGTCGGCCGCATGTCGGGCGCAGCAGCAATAGTTTTTTTTTTCCACTTTGCAAATAGGGTTTGGCGTGGACATTTTTCAATGTATGTAATCGTTGGTCACTCGTGGGAGTGATTTTTGTTTGTTCTCCCCTCATTCATGAGCGTCTCGCCTCCCCTCTCCCTCATCCCTGAATATGGCTCATTGGGAGGTCCTTACTCGAAATATAGTCGTTCGTTTGATAAAGCGCAAACGTTTCATTATGCGAGAAGAGTATATAGCGCGCGTTGGTTCTGGAGGACTGGAGTCAAATATCGCGCGCTGTAGACCAACTAGTTCGGTTCCCTGGGTTCCGCTGCTCCCGTCCCGTCCCCTCTCCTCCCCTCCTTTCGCCCGGCGCAGAGAACTCCGCCGTGTGTGCAGCCGGCAGTGATCCCACACAAGGAGAGCGGGCGGCGGGGCGTCGTGGGAAGTAGGTAGGGGCGTCGAGACGCCTAGGTGCGTCGGAGGGCAAGACGCGGGGAAGAAAAGGGAGGCGGGGCGGGGCGGGAGCACTCCCTTCCCGCTCACCGCGCCACCGCTCCTCAGGTACTCGTCCTTTGTCTACGGCATGCCCCCCTTTCCCCCTTTCTCTCCTCTTCCCTGGTCCGCTCTGCTATGCATAGTTTTCCCGCAACGTCGAGCATACGACAACGTCACCACCACCACCACCAACCACGTGTAAGCAAGAAAGTGCACTGCACCGGGTGTAACTGTGAATACGTAGCAGTGTTGCGGGTTTGCCTACCCTTTACACCCGTAAGAGGCCATGGGCCCTGCGGCGATGTTGAGTATGCAATCCCTCAACACTGCAGCATATTCATTCACAGTTACACCCGGTACAGTTGAAATTTTTAACAAATGATGTGCTCGAAAAAACAACACAAAAAAAGAAACCTCGGCATACGCAGTTTTGATGTTGGTTGCCCAATTCTATTAAAGGCAGCCAGCGGTTAGTTGTCTCAGAGCATGGTTAAATTTACTTTTAAAACATCCTTTTTTTTTTGTTGTTGTTGTGTGCATGTGCTGAAAACTCTTTTGCGAGGTTCCCTACTCGAGACGAGTGTGACAATTCGTCGTCACTTAATCAAAGCGGAGACTTCAAACTTGCCCTGTTAGAATCACCTTATTATGGCACTGGTGCAGGGATTTCTCAAGAATGAGTTTTCTGTCGTCACCTAATTCTAGCGAGGACCCCGAAAGAACCTTACTTAAATTGAGCGATGACCTCAAATTTTGCATCGCATTGCTTCATCATCATAATCATCATCACTTCCTCGCGTGCTTACCTTTGTTTTTTTGCCTCACGCCTCGCTGTGCACCTCTAATATATTAGAGGTGCATCGATATTATCGCGTATCCCCTCCCCCCTTTCTGTTGCATACACCACTACACAGGCTCCATTTTCAGAAGCAGGCTGTATGAACTGCAGGCCGTGTGATTGAAAGCGGGCAGAATGCGATGCCTTTCAGCGGCCTTTCAGCCTTCTCAGCCTCGGCGGTTCTGCTAAGGCTCCGCAGCCCGGCGCAGCCCGGCGAGGCCTGGGCCTGGGGGCTCAACCTTTGTCCTCATGAGGCGACCGAGGCTGGGGTAGACTTGCTGTTCCTCCCTGGGCTAGCTCTTTTCTTGTACTCCTCCCCTTTTTTATTTTTCTCTTTCGACCCCTGTCCCCCCGCTCCGCCCCCCCTCCTCCTCCTCCTCCTTTCTCCTCCTTTCTCCTCCTCCTCCTCCTCCTCCTCCTCCTCCTCCTCTCTGCCCCTCCTCTCTGGCCCTCCTCCTCCTTTCTCCTCCTTTCTCCTCCTCCTCCTCCTTTCTCCTCCTCCTCCTCCTCCTCCTCCTCCTCCTCCTCCTCTCTCCTCCTCTCTCCTCCTTTATCCTTTCTCCTCCTCCTCCTTTCTCCTCCTCCTTCTTCTCCTCGTCCTCATTTCTTCTCCTCGTCCTCATTTCTTCTCCTCCTCCATCTTCACCTTTCTCCTTCTCCTCCTTGCTCCTGATCGCGTTCTCTTGTGCTTCCCTTCCTCCCCCCCCCCCCTCCTCAGCCGCTCTCACACCTCACTACCTTATCATATTTTTCACGCCCCTCCCCTTTCCTCCGCTTCCCTATTCATGGTGCCCGTCCACCCCGTGAGCGGCCCGGAGGCTCCCTACCGCCGCCCTGGCTCCGGGGGCGCTCCGGGGGCGCTCCCTACCCTGACTCTGGGCGCGCTACGCAGCCGAGAGTAACGCGCGGGTAAATGGTGTTACTTTAGTGTTTGAAAGTGTTTCCATGTTCGCAAACTGCTCGCGGCAGGCTGGCTGCGCGCGCTACTCTGTCAATAATGTTGTTATAACTGCTCCGCCGCCTCTTCCGCTGACGGCATCCTCGGGGCGTCACACCCTCGAGGAGGAAACAAAACTCTCTATCGCGCTGATTGTCCGCTCGCTTCTCGCTGTGTGTTTTTTGTTTCATTCCCCCTCTGAAACTATATCGAACGAAGCAGCAGTGGTCAGCGGGCAGAAGCTGACCGGTGCAGCCGCCCACAGACACCCCCCCCCTCCCTCCTTTCCTACCCTGTCTACTTTTTGCCGAGTGCAGCATCAGAGGTACACAGGTTGTTGCCCTTCAGCACGGACCGCAACCCACCGCACCCCAACGGTGCCCTCACCGCGCCACAAGCCGCCCCTCCCTCCCTCCCGGTGCGCCCCACCCCACCACAACGCCACACCACACACGGCCGGCCGCATGCCCCCGCCCCGCCTCGCCCCACACCGCGCACCCCCGTGGCCGGCCGCGGCTACCGCGGCAGCCTCTACCCCGTATCGTCCCTCATTGAATTATTGAACGCGCGGCTCGGCTAGAGAGTAGAGCGGCGGCGGAGCGGGCTGAGCAGGCTACCCGAGCAGGCTATCCGAGCCAGGGGCGTGGTTGTTGTAGACAGCCCGCGCCGCCCACGCGCCACCAGATTGCCTATCCTGGGCGGTGCTCGAGGGCCGGGCGGGTGTAGGCAGGCCCGCGACACTCACGCGCAATCATATTGCCTACCCATAGCGGCGCCCGAGGCAAGGACCGGGCGGGTGTAGGCAGGCCCGCGCTGCCCGCTCACCCTCATATTGCCTACCTAGAGCGGAGGTCAAGGTCTAGCAGGTGGGAAAGTCACCCTGTACTCGTCTGTATTCCGCCCTCCGCGGTATTCCGTACTCTGTACTCTGCATGTACTCATGCGTACTCCAGTGTACGCATCAGTCACGTTCATCACTCACGTGCATTCTGGGCGTATTTCCGGATGCCATGAATACCTTGACTACGAAGTTCAGCCCTTTTTTTTGTATTTAATGCACTGTGTTCAGTGTGTACATGTCAAGTGATTCACCCCTCTTGCCTTCCCGCACTCCATCAGGCGCCCGAGGCTCACTCATCCCCTCTCTGCTCCTCTCATTCTCAACATTCCCCGCCCGCCTGCTCCGCCTGCTCATCATCGTGCCGCCCCTCGTGCGTACCGCCAAGGCCGCGACTGCGAGGCGCCGCCGCCGCCGGCCCGGCCTCTGCGGTTTGGCGCCGTCGAGGCTGTGAAGGAGGAGGAAGGCAAGGGTTTGGAGAGGGATGGAGGAAGGGAAAGAGAGGGAGGGAGGAAAGGAGGAAAAAGGAAAGGAGGAAAGGAGGGAGGGAGGGAGAGAGAGGAAGGGAGGGAGAGAGGAAGTGGGGGAGGGAGAGAGGGAGAGAGAGAGAGGCTGGAGAGGGGCATTCCCCGCGCGTCTAAATAAGTGAAGTCGAATGGGGGAACAGGTCAATGTGTTGGGGGTGTGTGTCTGGCGTGAAGGGGATGAGGATAAGGGGTGAACCATGCTAGCGGAAGAGTACAGACACTGCTTAAGTAGAAATCAAGTCATGGTTTTTGTAAACCGTGTTTCATTTTGCTTCCTTTTCCGACCTAGTTTGGTACTTCAACCACCGCACCCGGCCAATTCAACCAAGGGTTGAATTCGGTAGGTGTGTTGGTCATGGGGATGGTGAACGGGAAATGCGGTCTG
>NW_026267302.1:59061-60804 GCF_000697945.3 Frankliniella occidentalis | reverse complement strand
AGAGAGAGAGAGAGAGAGAGAGAGAGGGGGGGGGGGGGGGAGGGAGACGACAGAGTGGCAGAGCGGGGTGTGGGTCCTGGAATGTATGCGAGCGGGCCTGACGCGGGGCTTTTGTTTTGTCCCTCCGCTCAACATCGGCCGGGGCTGCGCCGGGCTGCGCGACACACACAGGGCGGTCGCTCGGCCGGTTGTTTTGGGGGGAGAGATTGAGGAACAAAAGTTACACAAACTCGTTCGCGCCGCGGCCCTGGGCCCTGGATAGGTTTCATTGTCGCCGTAATGGTGGTGGTGGGTTGGCTGGTTAGCTGCCGGCTGGTAATTCCCTGCCAGTTAATTGCGCTGATTGGCATCATGCCGCTCTCAATTACACTCGTCGTATCTCGCTGCCGCCGTTTAACCCTTTACGCGCCCTTCCTCTTTCCTGTCAGGGAAAACTCAAAACTTCCCGAGTGTTTTGGTGTTTCTTTATGCTTTGGTTTTTACTTTGACCTTGTTTTTAATCGTTTGATGATTTTGGCTTCGCCGAGGAAATAGAATTGATGACTGCTCATGGTACTGCTTCTTTGGAAAAAGAATTTTTATCTGCAGTAAACAAGTAGTGTCGTAGCAGAAACCACGGACGTAGTTTTCGTTTTACGAGAACGAAATTTTAGCAAATTGAACAGTTTGTCTTAAGCGAAAGAAAACTTTTCTTTTCTGCGACAAAAATATCGATGCACCAGAAAAACAAAGGTAGGACTAAGACTAAAAGGGTTTTATGCCTTTGGAAATGCATTAAAAATTTGTACCCCCAGAAAGGGATTAAAACTAACGTAAGTTGCTGAATCCCGACACTTTAGCATATACTTGTGCCTTTCAAAAGGGATTATAATGTAACACCCGACAAAAGCATTAAGTCCTACCTTGGTTTTCCAGTGTGGTTACGGCAAACAGGCAAAGTCATGACTTCGTTCCCAAAAAGATTACGGTTTTCTGAGCGTAGCCAGGTGGCGGTGTACCGTAGGTGTCCGAAGGGGTCGGGGAGGGGAGAGTCAGGAGAACGAACGGCTTATTTCCGTTTTCATCTATGGCGCTCCCGCTAGCTCTCCATATCCTGCGCCCCCCCCCTCCCACTCTCGTCCTCATTTCTTCTCGTTTTCATCTATGGCGCTCCCGCTAGCTCTCCATATCCTGCGCCCCCTCCGCCCGTCCCTCCCCTCCCTACTCCGTTGAAACTTGCTGTTAAAAACGACTTGTTTTTACATTTTCTTTACCCCCATTTCTCACTTAACTATTTGGAGGTTGAAGAACTAGTATGTAACTTAGGTCCCCGACTCAGCTCAGCAACCACAACAGCTAAAAAATGTATCGTCGTTAACGCTTCCTCAACAAAATAATGATTTGTGTTTATAAACACTAGTATTTAAACATTGTCAAAGTTAATACTGCTTCTTGCTGTACGAGTACAAGATATGCTGAGTTTACACACAGAAAAAAAAAGAAAACTTTTAATTCCGTAACTTTCCTTTATTCATTTTAAAAAAAGGAAGATTTTTCACTTTTAATTTTGGTTGTTCTCGCTGATTAAAGCAGTACGTTTCGTCTCGCTCGTGTTGTCGATACCGGCGAACGCGATGGCTGTCGGGTATCCTTTGTTATCATAGCGCCGCATGGGCTGTGGTTGTCCGCCAGCTCTCTCTCTCTCTCTCTCTCTCTCTCTCTCTCTCTCTCTCTCTCTCTCTCTCTCTCTCTCTCTCTCTCTCT
>NW_026267302.1:56262-57542 GCF_000697945.3 Frankliniella occidentalis | reverse complement strand
GGGAGAGCAAAAAGAGACTCGGATACAGGTGTGGGCGGATTACCACACACGCCGTCGAAGGACCTCAAAGTCGACTAGTCTCTCCTGCCTTTCGACGACCAGTGGCAGGCATTAAGGTTGAATGCGGCGCAAAGTGCACGATGTTCGAGCGACTTTTCTTTTTTATTTCTCCCCCCCCCCCTCTTTCTCTCGTACATATATTTCCCCCCGCTCGAGCCACGCGTTGGGGTGTACTCGGGCCGATATCCCTGCTGCGTCCACACCACCTGTACAGAGCCGCGCATGTTTGCTTTGGACAACCGTCCCGCGCGCGAGCGAGGTGTGAGTGAGTGGGGAGTCAGCAGGAGGGGACCGGAGGGGGCAGGGGGCTTACAAAAACGAGCCGCGGATCGTGGGATCGGTTGGGTCCGTAATGGAGCGAATCAAATAACCCGGTGTCGCGAGTCGCTGACGTATCATTCGCGGGTAAGTTGACTGCGCACTGGTTAGTGCGCCATATTCTTTTGCACTTTGCGCAACTTTGACTATGGCGGCCACAAAAAAAGGAATAAGGTAAAATTAAGTAGTGCATTTGCTAATTTGTCCTTATGTCAGAGAGTATAACCCTAACTAGCCAATTATTCAAAGAGTGCTAAAAAAACATAGCCATATAGTTGTCTTAAGGAACTAGCCATGAACGTCAATATTTTTAACTCTCTCAGTTAACAATAGCTAAGCGAGCCAACATTCTGATCTGAGGCGAAATTAGCGAATGCAATCTAGCTACACTTTAGCTATATTTTTCCGTCAGGTGCCAGAGGAGAGGGGTGGGGGGTCGGACTCGGTGCTGGCAGCCCTTGAAAGGACCTCATCTCGCTGGGCACAAGAGGTCGCCGAAGGGCAGCGGAGGGCACACACTAGACTCGCCGTCCATGGCTTTCAAGAGGACCAAGAGGACCCCGTGGCTGGGCACCGGATACCCAACCCAACCCAACCCGTTCGGAGGGGGCACAAGAAACATCCACACACAAACAAGGCGTTGTGAAGCTCTGCTCCCTCTGTAGAGACGTGCTTCTCCCTAGAGCTATATAAAATTGCACGAGGGAAACAGTTTTATCCGTTATGTATCTAATCTTTTTATCCGGTCTCCCGAAAATGAGCGCTGCCGAGAATTTTCTCTTTAGACGTCATGTTGTGCAGCATCTCTGGTCTGGTCGGTAAAAAGATGAGGCCCAGTCGAAAATAATCCGATATCTCAGCAGTCGCCTATCAGCGTGTAAGGGCGGGAGCCCCCCCCCCCC
>NW_026267302.1:53007-55501 GCF_000697945.3 Frankliniella occidentalis | reverse complement strand
CCCCGTCCGACGGGAGAGCGCCTTGTGGGTAGGCAGTCCCGTTGCGCTCCCGTGCGCTCGCTGCCTACCTCCACGGCTCCTGTCCCTGGGCGGGGCGGGCGAGCGGGACGAGACGAGGCGCACTGGAAGGCTGTCGGGTGGATCCCGATCCCTTTTATTAACGCCGTGGGCTATTCATTTTGCTGCACGGTTCTCGGCCGGGTGATGCGAAGACCAAACACACTCTCGGCATCTTATGCACACGCACACAAAGTTATTTGCAAAAGAGATCAGGAGGGGAAGTCTTTATTTTTGAAAACCAACTATGGGGAACTTTACACAGAAAGGCAAAACAAATCTTCACTTTCTTTTGTCTTAGCGGAGGCGTTCTTTTCCGATCTTTGTTGCCCCTTTATACCTCTGACCACCTCACACATCTCAGTGCCCCCGCGTCGCTCTTTAGGCCTATTACCTCTCCCCCCCCCCTCCGGGTACGTATGTGGGCGGGCGGGAGGCTCAAACGCTCGCCGAGGGCTTAACCCTTCCCGCCCTCTGTTTACCCCCCACCCCCAACATGCGGGCTGGGCGGTGGGACCTCCCGCATCAGTCGCAATTTGCCTTTGTGAGCGTTAAGCACAGCTGGCTAAGCATTTTAGCACTTTATACCGTGCTCTCTTTTTTCCCCACCTCCCTTTTTCACACAGCCGGCATGGACAGCTTGCGGTGTTTGACAAACTTCAAACCTTGACCCCTTTCCTCGCCCTGACTTTTCGTGTAAAGTCTGAGAGTTCAAGTCCATACCTAGATAGTTTTTGTTGAAATGGCTCGTCCCAAGACTAACGCTAGTCATGTCAATATCTGGCCCTACACCGCATACCCGAAAAAAAAATCTGAATGCCGCGCACTCCAAATTGTGGGAGATGGGGGCCTTGGTTCGGCCCCAAGGAGTGCATTATTGCATACGTCACACTTAGTACGCCTTTGTATTTGTATGCTCGAGTATATGCTCTATTTTTTTCCTTCGTGTCCCCAAACATGTATGTGTCTGTCCCCCAACTTGTTGGCACACACACACCTTATAGTATAAGAGCTGTCGGAGGGAAGGGGGGGGGGCTTGGCTCGTGTGTTCCGGAAGTGTTCCAGTTGAACACTGTTGCCGCAGCGTGTACGTGCGGCGCGAGGCTGCCGAGGGCCCGCCCTGCCTGCCTGGTCGGCATTGTTTCACTTCCGACTGCCGCTTCAACTTTCTCTGCCCCCACCCCACCACCACTCCCTCGCCCTGTTTTCCTCATCCCCCGCGACTCAATGTCTCACTACGTCAGAACGCCCCCACCCCCTCACTCGCCACTCCTCCCGATAAGAGGAGGGGGAGCGGCGGCAGCAGAACGGAGAATTCACTGTTAAAAAGAGAACGTATGGGACGTTCACGGCAACGTGAGAAATATTCTCGAAAGTTTACAACTTTGCTGTAATTTCTTTTATTTACAAAACATGTTGTAAACGGTCGCACATTTGCCCTTTCTTGCTTGGATGAATTCCAAGTCGACACGAAGTGCTTGTAAAATCACAATTCCAAATTGTAATTTTACAACACATACCATGCAAAGTTTTCCCGTAAACATACGACCTATTTTTCACAGTGGGAGACGTACAAGTTAGTTGTGAAAGTGATTGGCCAAATCTCCTATGGCTTCGCGGGTCCAAATAAAATTGCAATATAATTTCTAAAGGCGTATAACAACTGATTTACATACTAGGAATTCGGAACGGAAATTCCAACAGTGGCTAAGAGTAAATCTCTGGAGGATTCCGAAAAGGATTTTGTGTTAACAGTGCGGAGAGCCCAGCCCAACCCGCCCCGAGTATTATTTTGGTACGCGTCAGTGTCACTGCCAAGGGCGCCGGGGGAGAGCTAGGTGGTGGGGGTGGGGGCGCGAGGACCAGGAAGAGGGGTGTCGAGGACGGTGGCGGGCGGAGTATGGAAAATGGTGAGTAAAGCGGAAACGAAAACGAGGACAGTGATAGGCCGCCGTCCCTGAGAGGCTTGGCGCGGGCCACCGCAGAGTGGCACCACCGGAGAGGGGCGTGGCGGGGCGCTCTCGAGCGTTCCTGACGGATGTTCGCTGTCAGAGAGGCTGTCCCCCGTCCGTCCCATCAGCACGAGTCGGAAACGTATTCTCCACCCCTTCCCCCTTTTACTCCCACCAACCCCCGCGTATCGAACACTCATACACAGCGATATGCCCCCGCCATGGAGCTTGGAGAGACAGACGGTGGCACTTTGCCTTTCGGTCGACCTTGGGGGAAAGGAATTGGAATTCGGGGACAATTCTGGTGGGCCGCTCGTCTCGTATGACTGAAAAGATGAATCGGGGGCTGATATCAATATCAATAAGTGTGACATCTTTCGCAGACGCGTACCTCGCCATCTCCTTTGCGGAAACCACGTAGTTTCGGGCCGTCTGGATGATCGTCTTCTTGCTTCACGGTCCATCGCACCTGGTGGTGGAGGGGG
>NW_026267302.1:48587-49642 GCF_000697945.3 Frankliniella occidentalis | reverse complement strand
TTAAATATAGTTGTTTTGTGAAATACCTCTTGTTTCTCACGGTGCGCTACTCTGCTCCCCTGTTGCAGATGAGTACTGCCCGGACGACAGCGACGAGGACGTGATCACTGACTACACGATGGCGGTGCGGGGCGGCCTCGGCCTGGCCGGCGCGCTGGCTGCCGCCGCGCCCACCGCTCACCCGCAGCCAGGCCTCGCGGCGGCCCCGGGTCTCGGACACGGCCTGCCTGGCCTGCCTCCGGGCCTGCCGCCGGGCCTCCCCCACGGCCTCGTGCCCATCATCAGCGTCACCCCGCACTCGCCCGGGATCGGCATGGGCCTCCACGGCAAGCACTACCCAGTTCTAGGTGAGTGACTTTGCGTACACCTGCACCGGCCTACACTGGAAAACAGAAGAATTGCCTTGAACAATGAACATGAGAATATTTTGGATCATTTTTTTTCCGCCGTGTCATAACAGATTTGTTTGACACTCCCATTGCTCCCACTCACCAGCATATTAAAATGTGGTTGACCAATCAATTTGTGATGATGAGCCATGACGCTATTCTTATTTTTGGGACGACATTTGTTTCACAGTGTGGTGGACGGACGAGGGAAGAGACATCCCTCAATGTCCCAATCCAACTCAACTTTCAAGTGCTTGATTGTTGTTTTATCTTGCCCACAGAGGATAATCTTCAGCATCTCCACGAAATTCATGAATCAATACAACAAATGCGGGAGTTAAGTGTCCATGCCTTCAACTCACAAGTAGGTTCTGACTAGCGATATGCAGTGAAAATAAATGTCAAAACTTATTATAAGGATTGTGAAAGAGTGACCTGAATCCACCTGTTTGTAGCTGATGCGGTCCAGTCAATACTCCAGACTGAGCTCTTCGTGCCCATCACTAGCTATAGACCCTGGCTCAGATCCTGATCTTTTATCATCAGTTAACTCATCTCCCATTCAAGCTTCAAATATTGGTTTCATTAGTTCTCACATGTCAGCTGCTTTCAATGATATTTTGCATAGAAAAGGTAAAGAGTTTGTGTAATTCACTGCTTTTGTTT
>NW_026267302.1:46237-48537 GCF_000697945.3 Frankliniella occidentalis | reverse complement strand
GGTTTGGGATGGGTTGGGCACCGGCCATTCGTCCGGAACAGTCCACCTGTAGGGCGCCAATCCCGCCCGTTTGATGAAGGTGCTGTAACTGGCTCTGCTGTCCCGGCCGGCCGGGCCCAGGGCCGGGCCCACCCCAATCAGACACGGCTAACTTGGTTCGGGGACGCGCACCTGCCGTAGGGGCGGTGAGCGATGGGGGCCAGCCCGGCGCTATGGGCGCGCTGGGCGGCCCTCTTATTCCCCCTCCCGCTCGCCGCCGCGGGAGAGAAAAAGATCTCCCTCCGGGCACTAAACGTTTGTCTAATTGCTTATGGACTTTGTGTCCCATGCCTATACTTGCGAAGTGAAATATTGCCCCTCCATTGAGTTTGTGTGCTGTGCTATAGTAAATGTTCTTAGGTTGGGGCGCTGCGTCTAGCTCACAGCGCTAGACATATATTAGTGCAACGAAACGGCTTCGATCTGGACTCATGGCTAGAAAAAAATGTTCTCAGTGCGTTCAGTTACAACGTGCACACGCCATACGGAGACGGAGGGGGGCCGGGCGGGGGGTGAAAATAATATGGAACCCCCATTGGGCTCAGGAACATCAGCGGAGTTCAAAGGTGGCCCCATGATATTTTCAACACCGGGTTGCATATACTATATCATGGGCCGGTACGGGGCTTCCAGTGACGTACCGGGTGTAACTGAGAATGCACAACAGTGTTGCGGGATTGCATACCCGCCAGGGCTGCAGGGGCCATGGCGCCTTACTGGCTAACTGGGTAGGCAAACCCGCAACACTGTTGCGCATTCTCAGTTACACTCGGTACGTATCACGCGTGTAACAGTCACAGAGAGCGGCCGCGGCACACGGTGACGAAGTGAGTGCGCTTGACGGGCCGGCTGCGGGTAACAAACGGTTGTCCAGCGGTGCCAGGCCAGCCTCACCCTCGTCGGGAGGGAGCGGAAATCGGAGAACCAGTCAGACGTGCCTGAGAGATCAAGACAGGGTGAGGGGAGTGTAGGGCTGACCAGGTTGACCTACCCCTTCCTCTTCCCCCCTTCCCGGTTGGGGTTTCGCAACAAGGGCGTCTGCTGGTTCTGACTCCCCCCCCCCCTCCAGCTCTCTCTTTCTCTCTTACCCTCTCTCACCCTCTCTCACCCTCTCTCACCCTCTCTCACCCTCTCTCACCTCCGCAATGTTCACGTGGAATGATGTTGACAAGCTAAGTGAGCCGTGTCTCCCCGCGCGTCCCTCGCCCGGAGTCTCGCCTGTGGAGACTCCCTCCTAATGCTGAGATCAGTGTGGGCCTATGGTGTGTACCGGGGGGGGGGGGGGCTGTACACTTCCAACAGGGAGTCCCGAGTCACCCACCTACGCCCCGCCAGAGTTACGAGAGCGCACACCGGGTGACTCAGAGAAGACGCAAGTGCGGTCGGGTTTGCCTACCTAAGGGGCCATGGCGCCTTACGGGCAGTGCGAGTAGGCAAACCCGCTCGCACCTGCGTCTTCTCTGAATCATCCGGTAGAAGCGTGGCGACCTGGCGACCTAATCTCATTACATATTTAGTATCCATGCTTGTTAAAAATATACTGAAAAGTGCTGCTTTGTAGTTGGAGTGCTCTGCGGACAGTCTGAATGGCAAGATGTGTGTTGTTAATTACAATTTTAAATTGAATATTTTTAACGAGTTACAAGCACTTTGCAACAACATATTTTGTAATAAATTATGACAAAATTGTAAGTTTGCGAGAATATTTTTCATCGTGTCTATGAGTGTTTATCTCGAGTTGTGTGTGTGCGCGCAAAGCGCTCGCGCACATGAGTGGGGAAAGGGGGTGAATCTCGCCGAGAGCCTTCGACAGTGCTCACTGCTCACCCGGCGGGCGGGAGAGCATCTCTCCCGACGCGTTTGTTATTCCTCTCCTCAAGGATCGAGGAAGACAAACATACAGTTCCAAGTGTTCCGTTTGAATTATTAGGTGAGCCCACGCGAGCAAATCTGAAACGGCGTGAGCACTTTGTCCGGCGCGCACCTTCCTTTCCTTCCCTTTTTCAATTTATCTACAACTACTTCTGCTCGATCGTGTTTATCGGGTTTATGATAGCGCGTTGCGGGTTTGCTTGCTCTCTCTGGCGCTAGGTTGTGAGAGACCCTACCCTTAAATGTCTAAGGATATTTATTTTACCTAGCACCGGTGTGCATACCTAAGTTCACACGTACAATATTGTAAGTAGCTAGTTTCTAAATGTGTGTCGCTAATTACGACATTGCACATGAAGTTAGTTACGCACACAGAAGTCCGGTACTAG
>NW_026267302.1:41887-43517 GCF_000697945.3 Frankliniella occidentalis | reverse complement strand
CTACAGACTTGACACTTATACTATTGAAAGCTGCATATTCCCATATCAATTCAAAAAATGAACCCTTTTTTCAGGTGTAATAGTATTATTTTGAGATCTCTTAGTAATTATGCAGCTGCTTTAGAAGATCTACCTAATGGGAAGGGTAAACGGAAATCTTCAAGACAACGAAGGTAAAGCATGGTTGTAACAAATAGCCTAGTTTTAAAATCTTTTCTGTGATAGTTCAAAATCCTCTTTTTTTTTTTTTAAATTCCTTTTCTAGTATGAGCTTGAGCAGTATGGATTCAGAGGTAGAAGATCCATTCACTGATACTGTTGATAGTGGAGGAGGCCTCAGCCTGGGCCTTGGTATGGGCCTTCTTTTAACAGATGGCACATCTTGTTCTGGGGCTAGTCATCAAACAGGCACTACAGTTGGAGGAAGACGTAGTGGGGTCTCAACCCATTCACTGAATGAAGCTGATCTGCAGGTTGGCAATCATTTGTTTCTTGAATCCTTTACCTAGGTTACATTAATTAAAAGTTTTGCTTTTTCATTTCTAATTGTACAGAATGACTTTGCTAAAATTCAAGCAAAGAGAGAAGCAGAATCTCGTCTTATGCCAGCAAGATTACCCCTTCAGAAGTCTGTGTCTACTCCCTCTATTATTGCTGTCAGAGACTTGGCGAGCGCAACAGTACAAATAGATGGAGCTGTTGCCTCAATACAACCGTGAGTACAAGAGACTCCTTTATTGTTTCCATCCTACATTAGGACATTTTTTTCTTTTACCAATTTATAGAATTTAGAATGGTTTATGTTATGGAGGGAGAGCATGCCTCTCTACTTGAGAAAATGCAAGATTACTGAAAGCTTCCATGGCATGGATCTTTTCATTGTGCTAAACTGTAGGCAAAAAGTCATTTATATTTTTTATTTTTGTTTTCTCATATCTTAAGTTAATGTCCTAGGGAAAGATACTGATTACTGATTTTGATCTTAAACCTACCTAGCAAATACTTTAACCCTTCTAAGGATATTTATTTTACCTAGCACCGGTGTGCATACCTAAGTTCACACGTACAATATTGTAAGTAGCTAGTTTCTAAATGTGTGTCGCTAATTACGACATTGTACATGAAGTTAGTTACGCACACAGAAGTCCGGTACTAGATACAATATTTGTCCCTAAACATTTAGAGAGTAACTGAACACGCTCCTCCAATGTCTCTGGAATTCTCCTGCTCCCGCCCACCCCTTTCGCTCATACTAGGGGCAGACCGCTATGCGCTGACTCCGCGACCCGTGTTGGCCACAGGTGGTGACGGCCAGAATATAAGGAGCTAACTCCCCTTACGCGACCAGCTGAAAAGGCGAGGAGGGGAACCTAAGGGAACTGAGCCTCGCTGAGCCGGCCAGCTATTCTCAAGACCCGAGCCGAGTCAGGCCCAAGCCGAGTTAAACTCTGTGCCTTACACACAATGCTCCTGCCGCCGCCCCTCCACCCCCCGCCGCGGGAGAAGGAGGGGGCGGGCGGCCTTGCCTGGCCGTGACCCACTACGCCCCGCGCGGCGGACGCGTCGCGTGCACCCCTCGGCACCCCTCCCCTCAGAACATCCCCCTTCTGCGAGCACGTGTTGCGGCTCC
>NW_026267302.1:38941-41837 GCF_000697945.3 Frankliniella occidentalis | reverse complement strand
TATTTTTTATTTTTGTTTTCTCATATCTTAAGTTAATGTCCTAGGGAAAGATACTGATTACTGATTTTGATCTTAAACCTACCTAGCAAATACTTAAATGATTCTTATATTATGATAGAATCGAAGTAGGTAATTGAACTGTATAAGAAACATACATGTGTTTCCCATTACTGTTCTATTGCATGGGGATTTCCCTTACCTAACCTGACGTCATTAGCCGTCACCAATTCCATATTTTTAATTTACACCTTAATGTGAATTTTCCCCCTGATATGTGTATGAATTTGAATATGCAAGTTTTGTTTTGGTGTAGAGGGGTTTAAATTACATTTTCATACCATTCAACATGCTTGTGGCACATTAGCACTTCTTTGAGCTTTTCTGGCACTTGTAGCTTTGTATGTGCACGCCTTGGCGACAGTGGTCAACGTCTGGGCACGGAAAGCGAGACAGAAGAAGAAGAACCTCGACTCCTTCCTACAAATAGCCAGCTTTCACTTCACCATTTGCTTGCTGAGTGAGTACAGAAAGTAGCTACTGTGCACTTTTAAGTTTAGCCAATCTGACAACAGAGTGGTTTCAGATGTCTCAGAAACAGTAAGTGTGCAAGTAACGTCAACTCAAGTCCATCATATTTAAGGCCATTTGCACTGATTCATGCATGAGCTGCTTTCTATCTAATAAAATACTGTTTTATAATTTCTCTTTTTAAAAACTTAATTTGTAAATAAAACAATCTGATCTCTTTTAAGGGGTAATTGAAGGGCAGGGTACAATTTTTATGCAACTTTCATTTAAAATAAAAAAATAAATAAAAAAAAATTTGCAAAATGTAAAAAAATTCTCTGACTTGATTTATGAATTGGCTTGTAGTAGTAAAAAGATTGATTTTTGGAAAAGTTCAGAGCAAATTTGCATTGTATCTATCAATGTACTACTTTTTCTGTTACCTTTGGATATTTGGATCAGTTTCTTCAAACTTTGACTTTCTATTTAAATTTCTAGCTATGCTTAGTCCATCTTGAAATTATTCTGGAGCACTCAAAATCACTTACAATGAGCTTTGAATTACTTGATACCAATTTCAGCTCTCTCTAGGTTCCGATCATTGTTATTTTGTGATGTTCCTAAAGTCTGAATTCTTTTTCAGTCCTGCTTATGACAACCATGTAGAAAAGCGAAGGAAACGAGGAAGCTTGTTTTTCAGGAAGAAAAAGGTAAAAGAAAAATTTCTTGAGCAAATTTTTTTTTTTTTTTTTTTTTTTTTTTTTTTTTTTTTTTTTTTTTGAGGAATCATCTACAATTATATCTGTGCAATAATAATTTGTGCTTTTATTCCAGGACAAAAAGAAAGTTCCTCATCAGTGGGTTTCAGTTTGCTATGTTGCACCTCACACTTGTGATTGGTGTGCAAAGTCTCTTACCAACAAACCAGCCTTTTCATGTGAAAGTATGCAAAATTTATTATTATTCAAATTTTCTAGTCAATCTCTTATCAAAGAGGCCTTTGTTAATACCGTCTGAATTTCTTTACTTAGATTGTTCTTCAACTGTTCATCAAACTTCTTGCAAAGATCATGTTCAAGATTGCAAGGGAAAGAACGCAAAGGTATAATTACAAACACTTAACTTCTTTAATTGATTATACATGCTGTTCTACTACTTACAGTATTTAACTATCTTTCAGAATTCATCCAAGTCCAGTGGGAATATTTTGGGCCATGCACCGACTAATAAACATCCGCATGAGAAGAAAAAGAGTTTAACAAGTGTGTCTCTAACTTCAAATTCATCTAGCAGGTAAGCCTATATTTTCATAATTCTTTAAAATTCAAAAGAGCAGGAGGTGGACTGATGCAGTTTTTCACAAGTCTTGTTCAGTGGTCTAATGAAGCCATGGTGAACTGAAGCACATTCTGGTGCGTGCATGTGTATCCAATGCTCAACTTAAATGTACTTTCAACCTATTTTCAGTCCATAAAGGTGGGAAAAATTTGTTGCCACCTGTTGAGGATGAGCTGAATTTTTCTTTAATAATTTCCTCGAGTTTTCTCTTCTTTAGCCTTTTGTACTCCACTCCATTTCTGGACTAAATATTATTTATACACCTTATGTCTAAATTTTGTTTTAAGATCTGTGTCGAACTTCCTTTTGTTTCTCTCTTGTCCCTCTTTTATAATCCAATCTAACTACTGACCTTTTTACTTGCTCTTTACCACCCCTTCATATACTTAGTTGTAGGAAGAACGAGTATTAATCCAAGTGCCGTGTCACGTAACGGTTATTCCTCTCCGAACACGAAATACCTACAGACTTGACACTTATACTATTGAAAGCTGCATATTCCCATATCAATTCAAAGAATGAACCCTTTTTTCAGGTGTAATAGTATTATTTTGAGATCTCTTAGTAATTATGCAGATTTTCATTTTAAGTCCCTAACCCAGCTTATTAGTGGACCTTTTAATCTCAGAAGACACAACAGCTACAAACATTGAAGTAAACTATTCAAAATACGGAACCTCGCTTTCTTCTTTTTCCACTTTATTTTTTTCATGTTTAAAAGTATTATTTTGAGAATTTTTAACAAAAATCTTGATGGTTTTCAGTCTAAGTCACTGGCCACCGAACCGGCCACGGCCTTCTGCGTGGTCTGCGCTCGCGACGGCTGTTTGGTGCTGTTTGGCCCCTATGTGGCCCTATGCCTCGGGCCCCATTGTTGGGGCTGCCCCCTCCCCCCCTTGATCAGTTCGTTTTTATTGTTGTCTCTTTTCATTTCTTCAAAAATACAGTTCCAAATGGTAATTAATGTTATGTTTGACGATAGTCTATACTCTGAGATGAAAATACAATAATTTTAAGAACATCGTAAAGAACAACGAGTGCCCACTTTACC
>NW_026267302.1:31716-38891 GCF_000697945.3 Frankliniella occidentalis | reverse complement strand
CAAAATTAATTTTGTGTTTCCTTCTCCCTTGTTTGTGACTGTATTGGATCAACATGTGTTTACTCATTGTCATTTCAAGCTGTTGATTCCCCTGTGCATGTATAGACCACCATTTTCTTTAACGTAATTTTTGGACTTTACAAAAAAATATCTTATTTGTTAGGTAATATGGCTCTTGATTGTACATATCAGGAATCATTTAACTTTATTTGTGAGACAAAATTTTAACCAAATCCTACTGTACAGTAGTTAAAATTTTTATATGCTTCACAGTTGTCAATCCCAATTTTTAAAGATGCAAGTAACTTGTTACTTACTTGTGCCTTGTGAGGGCACATTTATAACAATGATCTCAGAGGGCTCTGGCTATGCAATTGACATGTTTTTATAAGCTTGGCCTGATAATCCACAAAATATTAAGCAATCTATGCAAGCAAATAGTTGTGAACTGCTACATTATTTGCTTTCATTCATTATTTTCTGTCTAAAGTCACTGAAGCATGAGTAGTTTCAAAGCATTGGCCAGCTTAGTGATGGCTGCAACTAAGAAACTATTGGAAAACTTTATGCGGCTTCATGTTACCTAGTGTCTTAAAAAGCTTCTAGGTGATAGATTTGCTGCATGGTATTTTTTAAAATAAAAATAAAATATTTTGTTACTTAGAAAATCTTTTTAAAATCTAGCATTTGTCAGAGCCATAGTTTCTTTGACATTGATGCAAATTGCTCTTGCCTGATGGGTTGCCATGGATCTATTAACCCTTGAATTTTGAAAGGAACTACATACCTGCATTGCCTCTGTGGCTTGGTTATCAAGTGCTTGGATCCTCATTGTCAGTCACAATTTGTTTTGATCACAATCATGTTTTGTCGCATTGCTTCAGCATTCAGTCCTCTATTTATGTATTTTATTCCTGCCCTTACTTTTC
Organism: Frankliniella occidentalis; assembly: GCF_000697945.3. Classification (NCBI taxonomy): domain Eukaryota; kingdom Metazoa; phylum Arthropoda; class Insecta; order Thysanoptera; family Thripidae; genus Frankliniella; species Frankliniella occidentalis. The sequence continues at coordinate 37,962 of NW_026267302.1, read as the reverse complement.
TTCTTGAAATTTCAGGCCTAACAATAATTAACGCAATACAACAAATATTTAAGATTACAAAAAAAATAAAGAAAATGCTTGGAAAGTGACAGTTGCTTGCACTTTGGCATGCTGATTTTCATGCCAATCTGAGAGGCAAACATTATGATATGTGGCCCAAAGCTTCAATCGTGAAGGATAAAATATGAAATTTGACATTCATTCATTGTTTATTGATCTCAATGAGCCATTTTCATTGTTATTTTGATCTCCTCTCCTTTGTGTCTATTTCCTTATACCAATCGATCTATCTATTCTTTGACATTCTTCTTTTTTTGGTATCCTAATGTCCTCTGGTGTGGTGTATAATTAATCAAGTTTATCATAATCCGTGGAAGCAAATTTCATGTTGAAGCAGTTTTCAACTCTTAATGCATTCTATTGTTGCTTTTTCACAAATCTGCCTCTCAATTTACTACACATTTACTTGTTAATACTCAAGCGCATACACAAGAAATATTAACAAATTCACCAACTTGAATGTGGCTATGAGCCCCCTTGCTAATCTATGCTTGATACACCAAATCTGTTTGGCACGCGAACACGCAATCTGTACGTATTGTCGTACGTACGTTTGCGCACCTGGCACGCTCTGCTCACAATCTACTAGGAGGACTACGTTGTGCTACTCCCCTTGGAGGAGGGTAGCTGCCAAGTTGGGAGTTAAGTAAGTTCAGTCAATCAAGACCTCGTCAGGATGGCCACAGAGCTTGTTGGGATTGTTGCTGCCTTCCACTTACTGTGCTGTCATACTTGCGAGATACTTGTTTCTTGTCTTCCCTCTATGTGAGACAACTGTCATTTTGTCCTCTTTGTACAAGTTTTTCTTTTACCAAGCTTCATTGGATTTGTAGAAGCTTTTATGACTTCAAGATCTCTCTATCATCAAATAGTAGCTCGTAATCATTGCTGTACTCAGCCTCTTCTCTGCTCTAACTTTTAAATTCTACACTCCAGAGTTTTTCTGTACAATTTGATTTTTGTAGTGCTCTTAGCAGAGTTGTACAAAAAGTTATCTACAATATCAGCAGTTATGTTAAGGAATACAAATTACATTGATAACAAAATAACATGGAACAGCTATAGCTTATTTTATCCGTATGCGCTGCCATCTCAGAGACTTAAAACGGGATAGGGTACCAATAATCGTGATTCTTTTCTGTGTTTTCTTTCTTAGTTTGTTTCCAAAATTGTGCCCTGTTTCACTACATTCAGTTTGGCTGGTAGATCAGAAAATTTGATTGCAGCCCACCCAAATATCTATATAGCTAGCTCATAACTATTTGTGAGAACAATGACCAGAACAGATTCCAGATGGCAGAAGTATTTATTGAGTTAACTTATCAATCACTGGCACTACACATTCGTGGCCTGTGGTATATGGGAAACTTTTTATTTTAAATTTTGAGAGTAAAAGATCTTCTGTTATTTGTAACTCCTTTGTTGTGGATTTCTTATAAAGGTACTTTCATGACATAACACTCTTCTTAGGTTTTGTTACTGCTTCAGTTACTGATGCTTGTGCTTCTGCCTTTTCAGACTGATGATGTAGGTGTTTGTTATTCTTCTCCTTAGGAAAGCCTTTTATATTAATCTATTTAGGCTTTGTTCATTGATTCGGTTCATCAGGAATGAATAGCTGGCTGATAAGCTGTAGTGAACTCTGTTGGTTGATTCTTCTTTTTTTTCCTTTTTTTTACAGCGTGTCAGAAAGAGCTGTCCTTGTAGTACTGATAGCAAAAATTGTTGATTCTTAACTCAAATTTTTTGTTTTTAAAAACATTCTCTATTTTCCAGCCAAATTATTAATGAAGAAAAAGATGCTGATGGGTCTCATATCCATGATGCTGTCAAGTAAGATTTGCACTTTTTTTGGTAGCTTAGTTTTGTTGATACTATTTGTCAACATATTCGTAATCTTAAACTGCTGTTATCAAAACCACCCTTTCTTTTTTTCTTTTTCAGTTATTCTGATGAAGTACCCCTAGTGCAATATGAGTTTCTTGATGAAAGTGAGTGTTATCTCTGTCTGAAATCACCACCGAAAGAGTTGTTAGTAATTTTTTCCTAGATAATCATTGCTGTGTATTAACTTCAGGCCCTGTTACTGCAAGTGATCTTGAATTAGATCCAGTTCATGGATTGCAGGCAGAGGACCCAGATTCTTGGACACCCACTGTTAGCAAAGAGGTTGGTGAATATTTGCGTGACCCGTGTTTGGAAGCCTCCTTTAACGAAACACACAACTATTAATCTACTGTATATTGGCCTTCCTATGAATGTTCTGAAATTGTTTCAGGTTACCAAGAAATTGAAAGAGAAGGAAGTAAAACGACAAGAACATATGTATGAATTCATCCTGACAGAAAAACACCATTGTTTAACATTACGAGTGATGCAGAAGGTGATTAATTATTCTTAGTGCTTTTAACTCTTTCAAAAATATTGTCTTATGCTTTCTAACTTCTTCAACAGGTTTTTGTTGAAGGCCTACAGAGGCATTTTCAACTGGGTCCTAATTTGGGGAGAATGTTTCCTCGACTTGCTGATCTGACAGAAATCCACCTGGAATTCCTTGCAAAACTTAGGGAAAAACAAAGAGCTTCTCCTGTCATTGATACCCTTAGTGATATATTACTTGAGCAGTTCTCTGGGGAAGGAGCAGCACGGCTAAAAGCTTGTTATGGGGAATTTTGTTCAAGACACCGTGATGCAGTCAACATGTACAAATATTACCTGCAACATGATAGAAGATTTGGGGAATTTGTTAAGCACTGTCAGGTAAGATTTAAAAAGCAACCTACTCCTACTTTTAACTTTTTACTATGTTTGCTTATCTTACATTTTATGTCTGCTGTTTTCAGGGAAACCCATTATTAAAAAAGAAGGGCATACCAGAATGTATTTTATTTGTTACTCAACGGTTGACAAAGTATCCTCTTCTCATTGAACCCTTAATTAAGACGAGTAAGGATAACAAAATAGAACAGGAAAAGCTTCTACGAGCATTGGCACTTGTAAAAGAAATACTAGTTGAAGTTGATGCTCAGGTGGCTGAAAAAGAAAAAGAAGATAGGAAACTTGAAATTTACCATAAAATTGACCCAAAATCATTTACATTACATCGAGGTCATAAATTTAAGAAGTCTGACATTCTTGCTGATAATCGTAAATTAAGGTATGCGTGTGTAGCTTCTGTCACTTTCCTTTTCCATTTACTTTGTTTGTTTGGCTCTGTTTTTATTATCTTTACCTCTCACTTTCTACTTTTTTTTCAGATTTGAAGGGGTTGCAATGCTGATGCAAGGGCGAGGAAAAATGCAAGTGGTTCTTGTTATTGTCCTGTCCGATGTACTCTTTTTCCTTTTGGAGAACAATCATAAATATTCATTCTTTACACCAGATAATAAAGTAAGTTAACTTTAAGTTTTGCCATAATCCCCAACTACCTGCTAAAATATAAAAATGTGCCAATCTTTTTTTAGGCTGGTGTGATCTCTCTTCAGAAACTGTTGGTAAGAGAAAAAGCAGGACAAGAATCTAGAGGAATCTACCTCATATCATCTAACCCAGCTGATCCAGAAATGTTTGAACTCAAAGTTCACAAGCCTAAGGACAAACAAGTTTGGATCCAGGCTGTTAGATCAGCTGTCCAGTGTTGTCCTGAAGATGAGGAAGATGGCACGACTCTTAGTCAGGAAGAAAAGCAAAAGCTTTTTGATGCAAAACAAGCTCAAATTAGACAAATTGTCGGTGAGTTAGTTTTGTATCTATTTTTTTAATCTATCTGTTCACCTATCTTTCTATCTATGCTGCATAGTGTAATAATACCTCCACATCATCAATCTTAGTAACATCTATACATTTTGGGATTACTTGAATTTGGTGCACACATCAGTACACTTAACAGCAAATCAAAAATTAACAAATTATGACTTTCCTTACCCTTAAAACTATGTACAATTATAACAGGGGCACAGTAGGTGAAACATTTCTCTTCTTCCTTTTCTGAGAGGTTTTAACAAACTTTGTTTGTTTTCCAAAGGCTCTCCCCTTGGGGAATCTGAAGTCCAAGGTACAGTAGCTCTGTGCAATAATTCAGGCATGTTAGCAATCATCAGTATAGCCGCCCTCAGATGCATGGTCAATGTGCTTGGCTATAGATTCAACTCTTTCTGTATTGCCAGAGTTCAGTGCAACATGGAAACATGCTTCCTCAGTAACTAATTGGGTGGTGTATATCCAGAACTTTCCACCTGTTCTAAGTTTAAGTGGCTTAAATTCTACAGTTGTTCTTTATCCCTAATTAAGCATGCGTATTAATGTAAATCTTTTCACGATTTGTTTTTATAAGGAGGAAGGTAATAAAAGCTCTGTCACATTTTGTAAAAAGAGGAATGCGATCTAAGCTCAGTGAATACTTAATCTGGACCTGTTGTCTATGTGTGTATCTTTTAAACATATCGAATGAGGGTGTGGATTTCCTGGACACGATCAGTTTTTCCCTTTTCATCCAAGTTTCCATCGCATGGGTCTAATCCAGCGTTTGCCATCAAAACCCATGCAAGAACCTCTTGGGAAATGTTCCAATCTGCTGTTGACTAAGGTTTTTATCTTTATATTAATATCCTTTTCTATGATTTCAGGTATTTTAAGGCAGAAAGATGTTGAACAAGCGTTGATTTTGGAGGAAAAAATGGCACTTCAACAGCAGCTGGCAGGTATCTCCTCCATCAACAATGCCGTTGATTCACCATCGTACTGTCATCTTGTCTCCGAAGACATGGACTCTGCACGCATGTGGCAAGAAGTCCTTAAAGCTTTAAGGGTTTGTGTTGAAACTTGTTTTCGTGCCTAAGCCTAGAGAAAAATTATTTGTAGGTATAACCTTAACAAAATTTGTTCTAGGAGGTCAATCAACTAGCAAGTTCTCTGTATGCTTCAGGAACTAATCTATCTCGAAGTGTTAGTTCTGTTGGGGAACATCAGAGCTCTGCTTATGTATCTCCCACTGTACCTAAACGTGCAGAGACTTTTGGAGGTTTTGACAATGCTAACAAAGAACAAGGGCCAGGGACAATTTGTAAAGGTATGTCTGTTTTAAATATCAATTCAAATTTGTGTTTCATGCCAATTGACATTTGTCATTTGATCAAAATATGATTGTAGATTTGCATGAAATGTAGAGGTTAAATAAGTATTATTAATTGCAGTTTTGAAGAAACCTCAACAAGCTCAACCACAAGTTGCTGTGCATGGACACAGCCGCGAACCATCAACTTCTTCTAGTCCAACTCTGACACCAGATTCTGAAGCTGGTCGCTCTTCAAGACCATCTTTGCACTCTGTTGTAAGCATTAACTTATGTCTTACGTAGTGTACTTGTTCATGTTGTAACCATATCTCTGTTCTAATTTTTATTTTTTCTTACATTTTTTGACGGACAGGAGGCACCTTTGAGAAGTGCTATTATGGCAACAGTTCCCTCTGGTATGCTTATTGCTTCCACTGAAGCTCTACCAACTGCTCAAATTGCTGCCCCAGCTCATGCTGAAGTTCCCAGTCTCGTCACTCTTGGTCAAGAACAACAAATGGTTGCACTGCAATTGTCACACCATGTCTATACTCTAAGTAGCATTATATCACAACAAATGACTAGTATTGACAAGTAAGAGGACTTTGCTTCCCTGCCAATTTTCTCTGACATCAATCATATGGATGAACTTATTTTGATTTTCTGTGAACTCTTACAGCCTACAGGCACAGTTGGCAGCATATCGAACCCAGTTGTCAAATGAAAGTGAAAGCAAACAAAAGCCAGCTTATAGGCAAGCCCATCAACTCGAAGAACTGCGAAATTTACAAGATCGTCTCACACAGGAAAAGGAGGTTTGGGCAAGAGAACGTGAAGAGCAGGAGAAAGAACTGAATGAACGTAAAGCTGATCTTCAGAGATTACAAGTATGTTGCTCCTTCTATGTTACTGGTTTAGTATTCTATCTCTCTCTCTCTCTCACTCTCTCTCTCTCACTCTCACTCTCACTCTCTCACTCACAAACACTCTCTCACTCACAAACTCTCTCTCACACTCTCTCACTCTCACACTCTCACACTCACTTAAGAGTGTGATAGTCACAATTGTATATTTTATTTTTCAGGATCAAGTTCGATCTGAGCAAACAGATGTGAGGCAGCAAAGAGAACAGC
>NW_026267302.1:19776-30681 GCF_000697945.3 Frankliniella occidentalis | reverse complement strand
ATGCAATGGACAGGTTGCCTGTAGTTTTTTTTCTCTTTTTTTTTTAAGTAAAAAAAATATTACTGGTAGCCTTAAAAAGGAGTGGATGCACTTTTATACAGTAGCTCTACTTGCACTTTGTCTCTTGTTTATTTGTGGCTAACAAATACTTCTAGCGTACACTTACTAGATGGTAAATCATAATATTTTTCCGTCTTCTTTACCCCAGGAACTTTGAGTGGATATCATCGTCTTGCATCTGGTAGTGTAAGTCCACCTCCACCTACTACAACCCTTGTGCCCAGCCATGCACGTACCGGATCTAGCCCAGCTATGATGCAAAATGTATCTCATCCAGATGTTTTGTCGCATTCAAATACACCATCACCATCTATTCCAAGTGGAGCAAATTCATCATCAGGCGGTAACCGTGCAGGCAGGACAAACACTTACCCCAAAATTCCAGATCGTTTTAGAATGCAAAGTCCTGATGCAGGCTCTCCAGCCAAAAACCAGAATCATCATCAACAAGAAGAAGAAGTCATATTTTTCTGATGTTGGCATTTCTTGTCTTGTTTGTTGTATCAGACAGATAACTGAGTTGTTAGTTATCTCTGGTTGCATACTACTAACATGACTGATGTTTGCTTTACTCTGTGTTGTAAAGCCTCAGAATGTGTTACAATCCAATTGAGTTTTTTGTCTTGATTTGTTACAATTTGCATTCCTCAAAGATGAGAGGGTTTCATGTTTCTTTGATTACTTTGAAATTAGTTACCAGTTGTACTGTCGGCGAGAAAGGGCTTAGCTAGTTGTTTGAATATTGTGGTAAGCCAAAGAACATTAATTGAAATTCCATTTTTAAAGTAGTGTGAATATGTTAAATATGTGTATGTTACAAAGTCCTGTGTATACCCATGTGTTAGTGAGACGTCATTGTTGATTGTGATTCCCTTCAGCAGCGAAATGATTGTAATATGTGATACTCTTGATGTATGCAACGAATTCCATAAATACCCATTCATATGTGCTATATTCTGATGTGTATATGAATGATTATATGTTTGGTGAATTAGGAAAATTATGATATTACCTATTGATAAATTATTAACAATTTATGAAATGTTTTGTTTTATTAAAGATAGTCAAAGTGATATTGACCTTCTAGAGCTGAACTCAGTTGTCACTCTGACCAGTATCAGTATTAAAGTGTCAATCAAGTCTATTTTAAGTAATGGAATAAACTATGACAATATAGCAATGACTGTGCAAGTTGATCATGAGATTGCATGGAACTGGAGTTTAAGGATGACATATATTTTATGTGAACCTAAAACACATGTGTAGACCAGTTTCCTGTCCTGTCAAGCCAGATAACCCTTGTATTTTTGTGAAGTACGTAGTTGGTGTGAAATTTGTTTGTCTCCTATTTATTTATTTTTGACTCTGAAGTTTAAAACTAATAAGAGCCTGGAAGATGTATGCTTTTAAAAAAAGTTAACACAGAATGTTATATTTGGTGTACTGTCTTTCATCAAAGTTTAGTATGTGTTCATTCTATAACACACTCATATATTTCTATTTATTTTTATTGTAAGCTGATTATAATTTTAAGTTCTTACTTTTACTGTAAATTTTGTAATTTTTGTTTGTGCAAAGTATTTTTTCAGTTTTTAAGTGAATTGTTTGTAAGTTTCAAGATTTCAATGATATTATGTGCAATGTAAGATTTTACAACACTTCCTCCTCCTCCTCTCTGTGATGTTTTCTTTGTTTATTGTTTTTCTTCCCCTAGTGATGTAAGTACGTTATATATTGTTTCAATTCCAACTTTCTGTAATTCATGTTTGTGTCCATATCAAAGTCATATTTTTGTATGGAACCATGTTGTCTGTTGACTTTGATAGTTAGCTCTCATCGTATGCGATGCAAGCCTGTGTAACATCAATATCCAAGATACTATGAATTGCTTTAAATGAACTTGGCAACGTTTATTTAGACTTTGTGATGCCTACTATCAATCCAGATAGTCTAGCTGCCACAAACTACCTAGACCGTAGTGGGGACAACCACATGTATTGTTGCTTGAAGTTTGAGTAGCTAGTGTCAGTTACTGATGTATGCAATACCATGCATGTTTTATCTCACCCGAGTGTATTTTAAGTATTTATTCTGTAGGTGTTAGGTGGTGTGATTTTATTTACTTAACTGTGTCAGCAGGCACAAGAGTGTATGTAAGATGTAAGAATCTTTAGAACAAGGGTACTCTACACCCTTGTTTGGCTTTGATGGCCAACCTTTGAGACTTGGGATTTTGACTGCAGATGATATTTCTATCTATAGCCACTTATTTTTATTTTACAACTGCCCTAGTGTGTGATGAGTAGATTACAGTTTTGCAAAACAAAAAAAAACAAAACAAAAAAAAGTGAAAACTGTAGTGTAGCATTCTATTTATTTGTGTTTTTTTTTACCATTTTGAGAAAATGTACTGGAAAATGTGATGACTATAAATGTGCAATAGGATTCCACCGTTACATCAATGAGAATCCTTTTGTTTTCCTTTTGATTTTCTCTGCTGTTGCACCTATGTGAAATAACATCTCTTGTTCTGTTAAGAATACCCCTTCCTTTATTTTTCTTTCCTTGATTGGGAATGTACAGTTTTTAATTAGCAATTGTGACATGTTTGCTTTTGACCTTGAATGAATTTTCATCAGCTACTGTTTGTCGAAGTCTAAGAGAAACAATACTTATCTTGTAGTGGGTGCTGCAATTCTTGCATGCTATGCACTTTATTTTACTAATGCTGGTAATTAAAATCAAATTTAACACGTTAAAACTATCAGTTTTAATTCTCTTAAAGTGTGGTTGTTATGTGCAGGTCATCTATCTTCTGTTGTAATTGTATTTCTACTACTGAACTAGTGTGGAAGAGATTTGATTGATTTGTTTTAAGTACTCAAGTACTCAAGTACTCCTCTTAATGTCTATGAACCTTCATTTTAACGTGTATAGGCAGCTAATCAATCATATTCAGTATGGAATCTCCCTATTTACTGTATTGTGAAACCCCAAGTATGTTCATTCAAAAAATTAATCACTGTGGGAATGGGCAAGGACCAGGAGAGTCCCTAATGTAAATGTGTGGTGTCCTGTATCAAACCTTTCAGATTTATTATAATCTCTCCAATATGAAGATATCATTTTCCCTGTTCTTTATATACCCTTACTACATGTTATTCAATATATCAGATATTGAATCTTATCAACCAAAATTTACACCAAAGATTACTTTGTCGAAAAGATGAAATCTTAATGTAAATATGCATAATAATTGTAATATTATGTACTCTAATTTCTTAACATCAGCGCTTAACAATTATGAGCTGTTTTTGTTTTCATTTGAACTCTCTAACTTGTGCTATTTTTGCTTACTGTACATGTTTTAATTACATAATAGAATTGCTGTTAAAACTTTTGTTCGACTGATAATCAATTGCAATGGAACAGATTATGTTCTGTTAAACTCGCATATGACTGTGCCAAACGCATCTTGATCTCCTTTTATTTATTGATCTTTTCTTATCTATTTTTGTTTTGAAGAGGTGAACTGACTTAATGCACTTTACCCCTTTTGCCAGAGGAGTTCAATTGTTTCCTGCTCATATACTGCTGCAGCAATGTATTGTGATAGCAGTTGTCTTCCATAATCACACTTTAATGCTGAGTTTAACTGTCATGTTTGTTCCAGTAATCCAAGCTTGTCTTTTTAAATCTATTTTTATTTATTCATTTTTTATTTTATTTTTGTTGGTAAAGAAATTTGGTTTCTGGGAGGACTGCAGTTTTTTAATTGAGTAAGGCATGAGTGTATCATTGTGTGTCTCATGTTTCTCCCAGACTTTATTGGTGTCTTGGGCTATGTGTGCAAGTGTTGTGGATTTAGGATTTTTTCTTCTCTACTAGTATATGTGTGACCCTTCCATTGTGCCTTTTCTATTATAAGATCAATATGGAGTCTTGCATTACCACTCATAGTTACATAAAATTCCATTTGTAAGGGACACTTGCCAATGTCTTGTTGACTATTCTTTGTGTAATTTAGCAATAAGAAAGCAATACTTAGGTCATTAAGTGACCCAAAACTATTTTCATTCTACGGCCTATCCATCTATCTAATCTGTCTTTTGGGTCGGTGCCAGTACCAGGTGTATCAGGGCAAACATCCCAGTGTTGAAGTCTTGCACACCCTTTTGAGCAGCATAGGCTATGGTATGGCGGAGGGAGTAGGTAAACCCACACTATTGGGGTGTTTCCTCTAATTTGCCTGGTATTCCCTTTGTGTTTAAATGAAGAGATCTTACTATCAAACATGGGGCTCATCTACTTTGTTAATTTTGTTGCATAGTGTGTTGTGGACAGACAACTATGAAATAATTGTGTACATTTAATTATTTGGATTCTTTCTGCAAAATCTAGTTAAACTTATCTCTGTCTCCTTTCTGAAAATCTTATGTATCTTTGTGATTTTGTTTTGATTTGACTTTGTCTAGTTTGTGTTAAACACCTTGGCTCACTGTTGTACTGCTGTTACACTTTTGATAAAATTCTCTATTTTGTGATAATGTTGTATATAGTTTGTTGTAGACACACTGTTGCGTTCTCTTTTATCCATCCATCCTATTGCGCCTAACTGTGTCATTTAAAATTCTGTTGTTATGATTTCTCAATGATTGTACTCTATTTTGATTCCTCTTATTAATAGTGATTGCCTATTTGCTACTTTTTCGGGGCTTTGGAGATTACTGCCTTGATATCTAACCAAATCTGAGGTAGCAATCGGAATGTACCTTTATTATGTGTTTTGGTCGGCATGCAAGCAACATATGTTTTCAAGCAAAATTCAGTAATGTAATTTAGTTATTTACCGACCCTCCACGAAGATCAACTCTGGTTCCAGTTGCTCTCTAGAGTAATTGTGTAATTCATAAGCACATATAAGTTTTTGAAATCCAGTTTTTCTGAAACCCTTGCTGGTTTCTTCAGTGATCTGAATCTGGATCTAATTGCAAGTCAGCTTCTGGTACTTACAGCAAATATTAGTCAAACCTTGTACCAAGGAAAGTTTTCAACCAATGTTATGTTTTGTGACAATCATCCAACATAAACTGTATAGTTCTGTATATATCTCATGTAAATAAATTATGAAATATTGTGACACTGGAATGACTTTTTTCTTTCAAAGTCAAGAATAAGAACAAATTCTATCTTATATTTATTTTTGTGCATTACAAATACTTTAAAATTTCCTATTTTGTGTACAAAATAATTATGTTGTTTGTATTACATCACAGTTAACCAGGGGAAATTAATTTTCTTCTTGCTTAAATGGTACAGTGGACAACAGCGAGCTGTGGCCCGAACAGGTGCACTACTTCACTTCCTGCAGTGGCAGACAGCGTCCTTGCAGTATCCTCCCTTGAACCCCTTGAACATGGCGAGGCAGTGGGCAGCGCACCCGGCGTGATTAGGCGTCACCCACTTGGACTGGAAGCTGAGCAGGTCGCATGTTGCCCTGGCGTGACGGCCGGCCCTAACTGACGGACACAGGAGGTTGTAAGTACGAAGTACATATACACACTTGCATGACAGCTACGGCATACTCAGTCTGGACTGGAGTGGAGGGGCGGCCAGGCAGGACCACCCACCCGTAGAACACATTTGACAAAAACTCGTCAATGGCCCCCATTTTACAATGAGCTCAATCTGGCTACCTAGACGCTTTTGGGCGGGTAGCGTGACTCCAAAATCTTACCTTCGAGGCGCGGTCCATCTTCGGTGCTGCTGGGGCCAGGGCTGTCTCCGACTTCGTGCTGGGGGAGGTCAGCGTCGGCAGTACTCTGCTGCAGCGCGGCGGCCAGCACCACCAGCACCAAGGCCACACTAAGGGACAGCGAGGAACACGTTGTGAGAATAACAACTCCGGCCCAAAAATTTTCATTCACCCAAGGAACCTGGAAAGTCGGGGAATTTCGCTCGAACGTCCATGGGAAATTTCGGATAGTGGATTCCGTTGTGGCTTATGCGAGCACTCTACTGTCCGAGGGCCTGTAAAGTACCACTGTCTTCGTGTCAATAGATCGGTATTTGGCCTGCTTCTAATTAAGTGACTTAATACTTCTTCTACCGGACATTATTCGTCATTAACAAGACATAACAGATTCGATTTTCGCGTTTAATCGGCAACTGCAAACACAAGTCACGGACAAAATATCCACGGGACACCCTTCAGAACCTGAAGAACGTCCGACCCTCGTGTGGCGCGGCGCAATACTCACGTCGTGAAGCTCTTCATCCTGATGAGAGTCGAAGCTGACTGCGATGTGCCGGCGCGGAGTGTCGAGTGATGGCTTGTCGGAAGCACGCGCCTTTATAGTAGGCGTTCAAGAAGGAGACGATGCGTCGAGGGGGAGAGAGAGAGAGAGGGGGGGGGGGGCTACGGACTCCCGTACGCGCTGTGCGGGGCGTGCGGGATCATCCTGGTAGGGACTTCCCCTTTTCCCGAGTGGAGCGCAGACGCCACCGCTCCCCCCTGAGCAGTAATCAGTTCCCAGAACCCCTCTGCTGGCAGCGGGCCCGAGAGTCGTCTCTTCTCTGTTGCTCCCCGCAGCCGCACCGACGCGGAGCAAGGACCGGCGGGACCGGCGCGGCAGCAGGGCGATCCGGGACTTCCCCGTCCTACCCGAACCCTGCGCGAGTCCTTTTCTGATCGCGTGTGCTTCTTCTTTCATTATTTTATGGAATGCTAAGCCCCCTCCCAACACTTCGGCCCTAATGGTTGTTCTTATCACGTACCGTAGAATGGCGCTTCTTTATTATTTTGATTGAGTCGATTGGGTTGCCTGCTCCCAGGCGCCTGCGCCTGCCCGCAGCTTGTAGTTACTGGTATACACCATGCGGCATTACCTGGCTGAGATCTCCAGAATCCCAGTGAGAAACAGTTACATCGAAATGATGTCAGACTGATATCTTTGTCGGTAAATTGTCGATTATCGTGTCGAATCGATCCTGAGATGGTCTTAAAATCGAGACATTTCCGATAACTGATATCTATTTGATGTCGATTCGATGTCACATCGATTTTGATTTCTCACTGGGATTGTGTATATCTGTTGTTACTCTGTCAATGTGAATGTCCAGCGGTGGAGAATGTCGACAATCGCCGGTGAAAGACAGATTTTCCAAAAGTGCCCGGTGAATATCCGAATATTCGAGGTTGCTGACTCACGCCGCGCACTTTTGTAGTTATACTGTACCGCATGCGCGCGGGTGGGTTGCCTACTTGCACTGGGCCTCATGGAGCCGTGGGCAGCGGGGATAGGCAAACCCACCCGCACCCGCATGCGGCACTGTATAGCTACGGAAGTGCGCGGCGTAGGGATCGTCCAGAAAATACGCCCGTCGTTTGCCATTCCACAATTGCCAAGTTCATCCTGTGCAAGCTTTCATAGCGCCTGACATGTAGGCAACATCTTGTCGGTAGTAGTGCATGCGTGTACGGCGGGGTGGCCTACCCCCAGTCTCGCAGGCGCCGAGCTCCCGTAATTTGGTGAATGAAGCAAATACTGTAAGGCCTACGGGCAACAGCGCATCAACCTATATAAAACTCGTTAAAACACAAATGTATTTTATTTTAACATCAATACAACCATTCCAAAACTTTTAAAAAAACCCTGGTGGATGAATCTGAGAAGAAACGGACGTACTTTCTGGAAGACCCGATCACCCATAAAGTACGTCCGTCATTCGCTGTTACGAATCTGCCGCCAAGTTCAGCCTTTGCAAGCTGTCATAGCGCCTGGTAGGAAGGCAACATCTTGCATGCATGTTGTGCGGGGTGGCCGATCCCAAGTCTCGCAGGCGCCGAGCTCACGTAATTTGCCGAATGAATCGTGAAAAACGGACTATTTTTTGGACAAACGCAAGTGTGTGGATATCCATTCGTTCTCTTATGGGGGTAAACGTGTGAATCTTCTAGGAAAAAATAACACGTTTACCCCTCAAGTGTACAAATTGATATTTACACACCTACTAGTGAGCAACATTCACACACTTACGTTTTCAGTGCATTTATTCGTGTTCGTAAAAAGTTGTGGAAATGGCATTTTATAGGTCCAACAACTAGAGTAATTTCATGCCCTATCATATATTAGATTTTTCAAATGCTTTTTAACCGCCTGACTCAGAAGAACGTTGATACATAAGTACAAGCAACAACAGGAGGGAGGCCCATCAACCCCGCGCCGTTTTTTTTCCTCCGGCTACACTTTACCGGATTCAGGTGTGCACCGATCGGCCATTCTGTAACTGGTTGCTTTTGCAGCTCAACTTCATCACAGCTGTTTCTTTATGGTTGGACCACACTTCGGCATTAGCTTTCCATGTGAGCAGATGGAATTCTCATGTGACAGGTAGCCCAGTTCAAAGGTTTGGTTGAAAAGAATAAAAGACTCAAGTATTAATGTGAAAATTTTCTTTTGTACTTATTTTATTAATGTGTATCAAAAAACTGAAAAAAAATATCAGAGAACTAGTTTGGAATATTAGTTTTGAGCTTGTTTCAAAAATTGATTGCACTAATACTATTAGCTCAATAAAATCATAAAAAAAATAAAATTCTTAAAAAGTCACAGCTTGCATTTGTACACAGCCAAATTGGTGCTGCAGCCTAAACTAAATTTGTTCAGTTACAAAGTAGCATCTTCTTTGTCAACAGCAAATGGCTCAGCAACCTCCTCAACACCACAGTCCACAATTTCAACATCCTGAGTAGGACGATCACGGCCATCAGTGCTGGTAGCCTCAATGCGGCGAATGACACTCTGAAACAGACAAGAATTTTTGTAAGGTACAAGTATGAATCTAAATAGTACTTTATAAATGTGTTTACATCTCTTCAACACACCATTCCCTTGATGATCTTGCCAAAGACAACATGACGACCATCGAGCCAAGGAGTCTGCTTCGTGGTGATGAAGAACTGGGAACCATTGGTGTCCTTTCCAGCGTTTGCCATGGACAGCCAGCCAGCACCATAGTGCTTCAGCTTGAAGTTTTCATCCTCAAACCTCTCACCATAGATGCTCCTGCCACCAGTGCCATCACCCTTGGTGAAGTCACCACCCTGGATCATGAAGTCCTTAATGACACGGTGGAATTTGCTACCCTTGTATCCCTCTCCCTTTTCACGCTTGGCAAGTTCAATGAAGTTCTCAGCAGTCTTTGGGACAGTCTTTCCGAAGACACCAATTTCAACTCTTCCAACATTTTCGCTACCAATTTTAATGTCAAACCAGACCTGAAACAGACCAAAAGAAAAAATTGCATAAAGGAGGCTTACTCAACTGTATTAGTAATTATTAGAATTCCACGTAAGACAACACAAGTTTCTAAATGAATGACTAGTAAGGATCACAAAGTGCCACATTTGAGAAGATTAAAAGATAAAGTAATGCCACTTCCTTGCCAGAAGCCAGCTAAGCAAGCATGCCAATCTTTCAATAAAGGCCAAGTGGCCACAAAAACAGGTCTTGAGGGCAAGGTGGTTCAGTGACCTCCCCAGAGTTCATTCACAGCGCTGACTACTGGTCTCTTCCAGAATCATACAATTGAAGCACAACCTCAAAGTTTTATCATCCCTCAACTTTGAACCCACCGCAAGTCAGATACCGAAGGGGGGCTGACAGGGAAGACAGACAAAGAACCTGCTCGCCGGCCGCAAGCCGGCCTTATCGATCAGATCATCCCACGAGCCATCCCCAGCGTCTAACACTCAACAAAAGACCTTCCCTCACCTTCTGAGTCACTTTGGGTCCTTTCTTCGAGTCCTGGGACTTTGCGACGACAATGAAGCCGATCAGCAGGAGTGCCGCCACCCCAAGGGCGCGAGTGGTCCACGAAAATCTGCGCATTTTGCGAGCTTGGTCCTTCAGCCAAACCCAAGCCACTGTGCCTGGTCCAACGACGCCGAACGACTGTCCACGTCAAAGCCAAATTTCGGTCCTGATGTCAGCGTCAGCACAGCACAAGAAGATGAAGCGGTGGCAGTGGCGGCGGCTGCTGCTGTTGCTGCTGCTGCAACAGCAGCAGCAGCAGTAGCAACAACTCTCGCAGTACCAACCATCTTACCATTGTTGGATGTAAAACGTGAAAACGCTGCACGCTGGGCACCACGTTGAAAAGTGAATGAGTAGGCCCCTTGTGTAGCAAGGAACATCTTTAAGTCGTGTCACCTGAAAAGCAGAGAATCGTGACAGGATAATTAACTATAAACTTAAAGCATTGGCGTCAATGTGCTTTTTAAGTTTCTCATATAAGTATCGTCCCGACAAATTTTTCACATGTAGCGGTGACGGGTGACGCTGTCTGCTAGGATGTTTTTAATGTTTACGACAACTCTAGACGAATTTGGATGATATTTTCTTCAAGAAACTAAAACGATGGTTCACGCGTCGAAAATTCCTCTAACTCTCTTAATTGCCATTGCATTGCCATGTTTGTCCGTTGCGACCATTAGGAAATATACAATTGATGATGTGTTTAAATTCAGGTATGATACAGATCATTGAACTATTTTAAGTACATGATTTTTACATGTAACAAGGCTATACCATGTACCCAAACTGCATGTTTTATCGTTCTCTGTGTTTGTAGGGAGGAAGTGAGAGAGATGTTTCAACATGCATATGACAGCTACCTTCGTTATGCATACCCATATGATGAGTTGCGACCACTCAGCTGTGACGGTGTTGACACCTGGGGAAGGTAAAGTAATCCTTTCCTATTCTCAGCTTTTCTACACAATAGCTATCAAATTTAATCCTATTATTTTTATGATGTATTATTATTCTAATATTTGGAAGG
>NW_026267302.1:17232-19726 GCF_000697945.3 Frankliniella occidentalis | reverse complement strand
CTCACTTAAGAGTGTGATAGTCACAATTGTATATTTTATTTTTCAGGATCAAGTTCGATCTGAGCAAACAGATGTGAGGCAGCAAAGAGAACAGCTTTTCCGCAAGCTTGAAATGCTCACAAGTCAGGGCATTCTTATCAGCCCAAATATGCCTGTTGTGACTACTCCTGGAAGCAGCCTGCCTGGCAATGAGTTAAATGATGCTTCTTCTCATGAAGTAGACACGGCTTCTTCTTTGATAAATGTAACTACTAGTCAACAAACCACTCCTTCTCCACCCATTCGTAAAGTGGAAACAACTAAATGGAAAGGTCCAATCAATAAGCCAGCAGCTGTGCCTCTTAATTTGATAAGTGCAGCAAACCAACAGAAGGTAAACTTAAAATTATAAAATGGTTCATTTTATATTTGCAATATTTTTCAATCTAAATTTGTACATTTACCTAATGGCTCATCAATTTTCTTCTTTTAAAATTGTTACTTCTTAGGTTGCTCAAAGTGTGCAAGTAAAGCAGCAATTGCCTTTGAAACTTTCAAAGCTGAGCAGTGGAGGCTTGAACAGCGGAGGAGTTGGAGGCAATAGTGCAAGTGGAGGAATTCAACAAATGTTGCCTCTAAAGTTGAGCCAAGGAAGTGCTGACTCAAGAAGGAGCATGGGCAGCCTCAGTAACAGTGGAACTGGAAGTGGTACCTCGGGTCAGTGAAAGGGTGCGGTCACTCAAATTGTCCGCATGCAACTGCATCCTGTTAGAATGAGAATCTTCATGGTTCTCATCCCTAATCAAGCTAAAAACATAGCATGGTGCTGCACTTTGTAGTTAAAGTTTCATGTTTCTCTAATTAGATTTATATAGAGAGCCCTTACAACCACACGTCTGCACATTCAATTGCATGCTTTTTGAGTCCCACCTGCTTCATGTAGAATAAGCCATTAATTTAATCTCTACCAATAATAGAAACCAGAATAATATTCTGAAACATTTTGCATGTGCCCACAGTCACTACCCACATCCCGTTTAGTTACTCCCCCCCCCGGAGGAAGGTAATAAAAGCTCTGTCACATTTTGTAAAAAGAGGAATGCGATCTAAGCTCAGTGAATACTTAATCTGGACCTGTTGTCTATGTGTGTATCTTTTAAACATATCGAATGAGGGTGTGGATTTCCTGGACACGATCAGTTTTTCCCTTTTCATCCAAGTTTCCATCGCATGGGTCTAATCCAGCGTTTGCCATCAAAACCCATGCAAGAACCTCTTGGGAAATGTTCCAATCTGCTGTTGACTAAGGTTTTTATCTTTATATTAATATCCTTTTCTATGATTTCAGGTATTTTAAGGCAGAAAGATGTTGAACAAGCGTTGATTTTGGAGGAAAAAATGGCACTTCAACAGCAGCTGGCAGGTATCTCCTCCATCAACAATGCCGTTGATTCACCATCGTACTGTCATCTTGTCTCCGAAGACATGGACTCTGCACGCATGTGGCAAGAAGTCCTTAAAGCTTTAAGGGTTTGTGTTGAAACTTGTTTTCGTGCCTAAGCCTAGAGAAAAATTATTTGTAGGTATAACCTTAACAAAATTTGTTCTAGGAGGTCAATCAACTAGCAAGTTCTCTGTATGCTTCAGGAACTAATCTATCTCGAAGTGTTAGTTCTGTTGGGGAACATCAGAGCTCTGCTTATGTATCTCCCACTGTACCTAAACGTGCAGAGACTTTTGGAGGTTTTGACAATGCTAACAAAGAACAAGGGCCAGGGACAATTTGTAAAGGTATGTCTGTTTTAAATATCAATTCAAATTTGTGTTTCATGCCAATTGACATTTGTCATTTGATCAAAATATGATTGTAGATTTGCATGAAATGTAGAGGTTAAATAAGTATTATTAATTGCAGTTTTGAAGAAACCTCAACAAGCTCAACCACAAGTTGCTGTGCATGGACACAGCCGCGAACCATCAACTTCTTCTAGTCCAACTCTGACACCAGATTCTGAAGCTGGTCGCTCTTCAAGACCATCTTTGCACTCTGTTGTAAGCATTAACTTATGTCTTACGTTGTGTACTTGTTCATGTTGTAACCATATCTCTGTTCTAATTTTTATTTTTTCTTACATTTTTTGACGGACAGGAGGCACCTTTGAGAAGTGCTATTATGGCAACAGTTCCCTCTGGTATGCTTATTGCTTCCACTGAAGCTCTACCAACTGCTCAACTTGCTGCCCCAGCTCATGCTGAAGTTCCCAGTCTCGTCACTCTTGGTCAAGAACAACAAATGGTTGCACTGCAATTGTCACACCATGTCTATACTCTAAGTAGCATTATATCACAACAAATGACTAGTATTGACAAGTAAGAGGACTTTGCTTCCCTGCCAATTTTCTCTGACATCAATAATATGAATGAACTTATTTTGATTTTCTGTGAACTCTTACAGCCTACAGGCACAGTTGGCAGCATATCGAACCCAGTTGTCAAATGAAAGTGAAAGCAAACA
>NW_026267302.1:0-8612 GCF_000697945.3 Frankliniella occidentalis | reverse complement strand
AATATTTGGAAGGGATACATTTTGAAAATGTCTGTAAACAAAGAAGTTATACTATCATTCACTTACAAATAATGTTTTCTTATATTTGCAGCTATTCCCTGACTCTTATAGATGCACTTGACACATTAGCTGTAATGGGCAACTTTTCAGAATTCAGAAGAGTAGTAAATATTCTCATCAAAAAGCCAAATTTCGATGCCAATATTAATGTATCCGTATTCGAAACTAACATCCGTATCGTGGGTGGATTACTCAGTGCCCATTTACTTTCTCACAGGTATGTTATCCAATTTGCTCCTAAATCACTGCTTTTTTATGTTCAAAATACCTAATGAGCATTAATATGTGTCTCAGAGCTGGAGTTGAACTCGAACCTGGCTGGCCCTGTAATGGACCTTTGCTTCGCTTAGCTGAAGATGTTGGGAGACGTCTCCTCCCAGCTTTTGATACTCCAACAGGTATGCCTTATGGTACTGTCAACTTGCGCCATGGTGTGCCATTAGGAGAAACGACAATTACATGTACAGCTGGGATTGGTACATTTATCTTGGAGTTTGGCACTTTGTCACGGTTAACAGGAGATCCAGTTTATGAAGAGGTAGTTGCTATTTTATTTAATATGATTTTCTCACTCTTTAGTCTCATCAAATAGTCATGCAGTCCTCATGCTGTCATTTATTAATTTCAGGTTGCTATGAATGCCCTTCTTGCATTACGTCATTATCGTTCATCAATAGGTCTAGTTGGAAATCACATTGATGTTGCAACTGGAAAATGGACAGCACTTGATTCCGGTATTGGAGCTGGTGTTGACTCATACTTTGAGTATCTGGCAAAGGGTGCTGTGCTTCTGCAGCAACCAGCTCTAATGAAAATGTTTGAAGAGAATAGAGAAGCTATTGAACGTCATCTTAAAAGAGATGATTGGCATCTTTGGGTGACCATGACCAAGGGACAAGTTACTTTACCAGTATTCCAATCTTTGGATGCCTACTGGCCTGGTGTTCTCAGTATAGTAGGTTGGTGTCGGATGTTAAATGTTAGCTTCCATTTTGTAAAATTAAGTTCATATAGCACCAAAAGTTAATCTTATTTTTCTAATTTAGGTGATATAACATCTGGTATGAAATCATTGCATAACTATCATCAAGTTTGGAAACAATTTGGTTTCACACCAGAATTTTACAACATTCCTCAGGTCCGTGATGTTGAAAAATTATCATTGTACTTCATGTATAAAAATTTCTCAGAGGAACTCTTTTTAATGAAACATTGCTTACCCTAATTTTCTAGGCTGAAGTGGGTACCAACCGTGAAGGCTATCCATTGAGACCAGAACTTGCTGAATCAGTCATGTATTTGTCAAGGGCAACAGGAGATCCCTTTCTGTTAGAAGTTGGTGTTGATATACTTCGTAGCATCCAGCACAGTGCTCGGACACCATGCGGATATGCTACAGTAAGTGCATCTTATTTTAAATATTTCTTAAAACTCGTACTTTTTCCAAAAATGATTGGTGAAATATTAAATTTATGTGATTATTGTATTGTGCACTTTGTGTTTTTTTAGATTAAAGATACCAGAGACCATCGTCAAGACAATAGAATGGAGTCATTCTTCTTAGCTGAAACCACAAAGTATCTTTATCTTCTATTCGACCCTGACAATTTTATCCATAATCGTGGACAGCATGGCTCTGTCGTTAAAACTCATTGGGGAGAGTGTGTGATGGAAGCTGGTGGATATGTTTTCAATACAGGTAGAAACATTATAACGTCGAGGTAATATTCATATGTATTTTTCAATTCTTCTCAACTAATGTATGTGTTACAGAGGCTCATCCTTTTGATGCTGGTGCATTACATTGCTGTAGCAAAGCAAAAGATCGACCATTCATCTTGGATCTTGATTCTTTTCGTGGGGAGACTTTGCAAGAACACCAGAAGAGAGAGAACATAAAAAAACGGGTGGACAAGCTCAAGCGGGAAAAGCAAATGCTTGAACTCAGACTCAAACAACTGACTGAGCAAACAGGAGCTATAGGTAACTATAGTAACTTAATGAATAAGCACTCTCTTAAAACCATCTTGTTTTAAATTTATTCACCCCTGCCCTTTTTATTTTCAGTTAAGTTAAAGAAATCTCTTTCAACTCTGGAACAAAGCAAACCAAAACCTGTCAGAGATGATTCTAATCAGGTGGGAAAAAAAGAGCAATCCTCTAGTGCCTCTAGTCCTACAAGTGAGAACACTGAACATGTGAATGTGGGCATTGGTCAAGTAGTTGAAGTGAAGTGGCATGGGACTGCAGATGGTGATGCTGTTTGGCACACCAAATCAGAAGGAAACTCCCTCCAGCAGGATAATATCAAAGAAAAGCAACAAGATGTAGAAGAAGTGGACCCACATGTAGTGGTAACTTATCAGTCAGAGCGAGCTAATAAACAAGATGGTGAAGGTGCTATTCATCCTGATGAAAAGCTTGAGACTGCTTTTGAAAGTATGCCTCACTTTGACAGAGATGAGAATATGGAAGAGAAAAAGTCTAGATCCAGTGGATTAAGTAATAAAAATCCATCCTTCTTATCTGGACCACCCAGCCATCAGGAGCCAGCTGCACTGCCTGATGTGTTGGGGGTTTCTACTTTATTGGATACTCTGGATTCATTATTTGCTACACAAACAAAATCACAGCTCAAAGAGAAGAAACCATTTGATCCTCAAGATTTGCTTACTCAAATCCGATACCATCCTCAGTATTTTGTGAACAGTTCATGGGTGAATGCATATGAGTTTTTGTCCTGTGACCTTCAGCCATTTTTGCAGAGGTGGTCTATGTCAGGAGAGTTCTTTTCATCCTCATAACAAAATGATTGATAGAGACTGATGTTCTTCATGCAACAAGTTTAATTAAATGTCTATTGTGTTTTAATTCAATAGGCTTGAAAAAAATGAATAGTGTGCTATGTACCAAGGATTTAGTAGGTATCCATTTCTCATTGTCTGAATGACACTTGAGGTGAATGAAGACTGGTTTAACATAAGCTAGACAAAGGCACCAATTCCATTTCATCTGTACTAATGCTCATTTGCTAACATCTTTTCCCAGATGCTCTATATATTTGCTAAATTGCTCAGTATTTTTCATTTTCTACAAATTTTTTAAACAAAGTGGCATATCTTAGGCTTTTGAACCAAGATTTGTTTTACTCAAATTGTATTAACCATATTGTTATTTGTTATCTTTGGTCTTGCAAGATGCTTGAAATTGTCAAAACATTCCTTTATTTTTTCAATTTCTTACCAATTATGCAGTATGGCTGTGTTAAAAACTTGTTCATAAGGAGAGTTTATGTGTGATTATAGTGTAAGGTGTCCATTGATGGGACTTAATCGGTGTTGTTGTTTTCAGTTTTTCTTAATTTAGATATCTGTGATCTAAATGTTTTTTCATGATGTACATTACATTTGTTCCCTGTTGACTATTTGCTGCATCTTTTGTTATGCAGGACTTCTGTAAAATTGTTAATTGGGGATGAGGGTACTTGATTGAATTTTCCTGATTATATGTGTGTTAAAATGTTTCTGTTTTGACAAGACAAAAAGGTGATCTACCTCCTTCCTTCTGAGGCACTTCTTATTTCAATAAGAAAGATCTTCTCATTGTTAGAAACAGTCATATATATTTATTTTTTGAAACCTTGTATGTACATACAAATTTGCCAGTGGTCAATGGGTAGAATATGTACAGTTTTATCTAATACAATTTATGTACATATGACTTAGGCAAACAAATCATTGTAATTTTTTTTTATAAGTTTGTGTTGATTTATAAAAAATGAAACAAGAAATAATTATTTTCTTATTGATATTTTATGCCTTAACTTTATATCACTTTTAATTCTCGTCCAATGGATACGAAAGCATCAACACAATAGTCTATATCCTCCTCTGTGTGAGCTGCTGATATTTGCACTCTTATCCGTGCTTTGCCTTGAGGGACAACTGGATAGCTGAATCCCACAACATATACTCCTCTACCTGTAAATAAGTGTTGGGTATGAAGAAATTAATTTTAAGCTACCATTGATTTATCAAAAAATTATGATAAATTTTACTCACTTAACATTCTATCAGCAAACTGAGCTGCTAGTGCAGCATCTCCAATCATGACAGGGCATATTGGATGATTATCTCCTGATATTGTAAAACCTGCAGCTTTCATCATGGTGCGAAACTTTTCAGTTCCCGTTTTGAGTCTGGATATGAGCTGGTCTGGTGATTTTAACAGTATATCAAATACCTGAAAATGTTTGAGTATTGTGGTTTTATAATCTGCATTCCACATTAAATGATGGATTATTATTTAATCTCAGCTGTCACCTTATTAGCTGTTGCTGTAATGGCTGGTGGAGGGGAGTTTGAAAACAAATAAGGCCGAGATCGTTGCCTTAAAAGTTGAATTAATTCTTTTTTGCCTGTGGTATAGCCCCCGGCTGCACCACCTAGTGCTTTACCAAGAGTAGAATTGATTATGTCAACTTTTCCACTCACGCCATGGTATTCTTCAGTGCCCCTGGAATAGACAAACTAGTTTTATTACTGATTTCGGTTGACACTATGTGGATAGTTAAGCTATTCGAATCATTACCTTCCTGTGCTACCGAAGAATCCAGTAGCATGGCACTCATCAATGAGAGTCAAAGCTCCGTATCTCTCAGCCAATTCGACTATTTGGGGAAGTGGAGCCACTGTTCCATCCATTGAGAAAACACCATCAGTGACAATGAGCTTAATCCTGCTGCTTGAGTTTTCCTTCAGCTGCCTCTCCAAGTCTAAGAAAAACAAATTACACATAGAGAAATCCAAAATTCTAGACAGGTTGTGGCACATGTTAGGTGATTTGGAGAAAAAGAGTAGAGTTACCTTCCATGTCTCTGTGCTTGTAACGGTTCTTTTTGGCCTTACACAAACGAATCCCATCTATAAGAGAGGCGTGATTGAGTTCATCTGAGAGGATAGCATCCTCAGGACCAAGCAAAACCTCAAATATTCCTGCATTTGCATCAAAACAGCTTATATACAGTATAGCATCCTCTCTTTCATGAAATTTTGCAATTTTCCCTTCCAACTCCTGTCGGTTGTAGAGTTATCAACGGTTAGTTTCACCGAAAAAAATAATCCTTGATAACATTTGACTGCTACATGGTCTTTACCTTGTGGATATCTTGAGTACCACAAATAAATCGGACTGAACTGAGGCCGGCTCCATATTTGTCAAGGGCAGCTTTTGACGCCTCTATGACCTCCCGGTTGTTCTGCGAACAAAGCGAAAAACACACGTAATCGCGGCATTCACCAAAGTGACGGACATGTGTGAAAACCCTGCCTCAGCAGCTCGATGTGACGTGACGTGTGACGCTCACCGCGAGGCCGAGGTAGTTGTTGGCGCAGAAGTTGAGGATGGGCCCCTGGTGGTTCTGCACCCTGACGGTCACCTTCTGCGGGGACACGAGAATGCGCTCCTCCTTCCACGTCCCCGCCGACTTGATGTCCTCGATCGTCTGGTCGAGGATCGCCCCGAGCTGGGCCTGCGCGTGAGAGCGCCGGCAGGGCGGCAGGGACTGCGCCCGCTGCTGGCGAAGGACCACTGCAACAGGACCGGGCGATCAGGCGGGGCGGGCGGCGGTCATTCCCTGTCCACGTCTATACACGTCCACGATAGTGAAACATGTTGTGATGTAATTTTAAAGTTCACCTGTTTAGCGCCACAGCGCCACCTGTCACTATGACCGACTGTCTATTGTCACCTCTGAGTCTATATAAGTTGCTGTCATGCATTAAATAAACCTCTCTGATCAGAACAATCTCCTGCAGTTATTTCACGTTGTCACTCCTCAGAAACCTCAACTTATAACAAAACATCTCCCATGCGCTGATGATGTGGCGAACCGGCGCGGCATACGGCATTTGCGTTCATCATTATAGCCGAGGGGAATGACCAATTAGATGGCCTTTGTCCTGTATGCAACGGAGAGGCGAGAGGGGCGGGCAGGTTCGGTGCGAGAGGGGGGGGGACGACGCCTCCTCTTCTCCCGACGTGCTGCCGCGCTGTGATATCTAAGGTAGTTAGGCCCGGGCCCGGGGTGTGGTCACTGGAGAGAGCCACCCTCGCAACCCGAAAGGGTCTGCAGTTAGCGGTTTACAGGATTTGCAATAAGCTACAAGCGATTGGGCTTGCAAGCCCGGCATTCCCGGCATGCAGGATGCAGGCGAGCGGGCAGGTTTATCGTTCCAAACAGTAGCGCCTTACGGCTACGAGCACATAGAGATCGTCCAGAAAATAGTCCGTCCAAAGATTTTTTCGGCAAATTACGCGGGAGCTCGGCGCCTGCGAGGCTCGGGGTAGGCCACCCCGCAGTACACGCATGCCCTGCAGGCGAGATGCTGCCTACCTACCTGCGAATCATCTTTTTAGATGATCTCACGGACAAACCCACACGCACGCCTGCATGCCGAATGGTGTCGTGCGAAAGTCGCGCGAAAGTGGCAAATCACCCTTCGGCGGGGTAGCCAGCCCGGTATAGAGGCGTGCGGTTGGGTTGCCTAAGGGATCGTCCGCAAAGTACGTCCGTGATTCGCCGTTCCGAACCCACCAAGTTCAGCTTCTGCATCTGCTAGCTCTCATAGCGCCTGGTAGGTAGGCAGCATCTCGCCTGCAGGGCATGCGTGTACTGCGGGGTGGCCCACCCCGAGCCTCGCAGGCGCCGAGCTCCCGCGTAATTTGCCGAAAAAATCTTTGGACGGACGTATTTTCTGGACGATCTCTATGTGCTCGTAGCCGTAAGGTGCTACGGTTTGGAACGATAAACCCGCCCGCTCGCCTGCATCCTGCATGTCCACTCGCTGTGGCCGCGGCCGGCCAGCTGTTGCTTGAGCTGCAGCGATACACGAACATCTTACCATCGAGTCATGCGCAGTCTTTTGACTGATTGTTTGGGTCACGGCTCAACTCTCTGCCATAACTTTAACTGGTGTAACTCTGGGCCCTACGCGTGACAGCGTCCAAAACTGAATAACAATGACTCCACCGACCGTGATGGTGAGTTTTCGTGTTTATTGTTCGTGTCCGTACGAGGCTGTGCAGCCAGCGGGCTCGAGGCTGCTGCCGGACTCACCGCAGCACTGGCGGAGCATCCTGGAGGCGCGGTGCGGGGCCTGTGGCGAGATCCTGGGGAAGTGGGCGACGGCGGGCGGGTGTCACTGCGCAACGCGCGACTGAATCCGGCGACGCGCCGCTTGTAAATGCGTGGCCGATGAGGCCTTGAGACGAGCACGGCCCGGCGACCCAGCGACCGACAGAGCATACACACCCGGCCGTAGACTGCGTTGGCGCGGTGCGGCCGGCGCGGCCGGCGCGGCTGCGGCCGCCGCAGGTGGGGAAGGAAAGGGCCTGTCTCCAAGCGCGGTGGGGCGGGGCGGGGCGGGGTGGGGCGGGGCGGGGCTCCGGTGTGACGACCCATCCGTGCATAAGTGCGGCGGCCAGCACACGGCTGCGCGTTGCTGAGCCGGAGGCCGAGCTTGTTCCGTGCCGACTGTGCGGCGTTCGACTCCGATGAGCAGCAGCAACCCGACCAACGGGTCCGAGAATGAAAACAACATCCTGTCAAGGCCACGGACGTGTTGTGTATGAGCCCGGGCCGGCGTGGCGTTGCTGGGGGGAATGGAAAAGGAGGGGGGGGGGGCTGGCATGTTCAGCCAGGACTCGTGAGCCGTAGCCAGCACCTCCGGGCTGAGGGGGTGAGTCGTCGTGACCCCGTTTTCAATATTAAAAAAAGTTACTCCACCCCCCAAAAATACAAAAAATACTCAGTTTTCGTTGAAACTTCCGTGTATGATTTTTTTCCTGGCAAAAAACGTCTTTAGGCCGCAACCCTGGCTCAAAGTCGGAAAAATTGACATTTTCACCTAAAAATGCCTCGTTTACGCTTAGGGACCAATCAAAAATGACGTCACGCTGTTTTTCCCGATTTTTGACCCCCTCTACCCCTATTGTCACATTTCGTCACGGTTTTGCTGACCCCCCAACCTGGCGTGACGTCTCAAATAGGCATATTTACCTAAAACTGGAGATTTATTTTAAGCTATATTTTTCTCCCTTGGTCTGAAGGTTAATCAGTAGGATCCAATCGCTACATTTTACTTTCAAATATCTTGTAAAATGGCTTCGGTTGACGCGTCTGTGCTACAAAACTGAACAGACCCGGCAATGGCCGTTAAGCTAGCGCACCGAGATTCCTGCGTTTGAACAACTCAAAGTAGGTCTAAAGGTGAGGTATATTTATTTCCATTTTTTTCCCTCGAACACTATTTACCCCACAGCATCTGGGCAAAAACAGAAAGTTTATATTTGTGACACACACCTTTCCAATGCGTCCCAACCCCCTGCGGAGAAAATTGAAAAAAAACCAAAAAAACAATACAAAAGAGTCTTTAGTAGTGTCACTTAGTAGTGTGCAAATATTGAACAGTACACTGGAAAAACAATGGCACCCTTTTAAGGGTGCTGTTGAATTTTAAGGGGTGCTGCTGCACTCGTGCCTTTGTAGAGGA
>NW_026267301.1:584837-586900 GCF_000697945.3 Frankliniella occidentalis | reverse complement strand
CCCCCCCCCGACCTCGCGGCGCCTTGGCCTTGGCGGTAATCACCGCGGCCGGCACGCCACCCCGGGAGGGAGGGCGGCCCTCAGGGCGGCCCTACACAGGGTGCCGCAGGGTGCCGCACTGGGGCGCACTCTTGCGGCAGAGAAGTACAATTGTGAACCACCGCATGACGTCACCGGCCCAGACAGCACGTCCTTCATCTCGCCGCTATGAACCTGGTAAGTTCAGCCTCTGCAAGCTTCCACACCGCCTGCTAGGTAGGCAACATATTGCCCGTGGTGCATGCGTGTATTGCTGAGTGGCCTACCCCGAGTCTCACAGGCGCTGGTGTAGGCCACGCGTTGCACCCACTGACCGTCGCAGGTAGAGGGGGCAAGGGGCCCGAAAGGGATCGTTCAGAAAGCACGTCCGTTTCTCTCAGATTCATTCGGCTAATCACAGGCGATGGGCGCAGTTTCAGCGTTGGTTTGGGGGGCTCTAGGGGTGTTTCGGCTAAGTTACTAGGTACTTTATAGGTAGTTATCAAGTCACTCATTTGTTTATTGGGTGCAACGGTCAGTCGCACCGCGCTGGCCTACACCAGCGCCTGTGAGACTCGGGGTAGGCCACTCCGCAATACACGCATGCACCGCGGGGAATATGTTGCCTACCTAGCAGGCGGTATGGAAGCTTGCAGAGGCTGAACTTACCAGGTTCATAGCGGCGAAATGAAAGACGTGCTATCTGGCTCGAGGGGGCCACCACTCGCGCAAGCCTGTGTACAGATGAGGGTGTAATCCCTTCGTAATCCTGACCTATTCCGTGTAATGCTTGACCAAACTTTAAAACATTATCACTAAATTTTACCTTACTGCCCAAATTTAATGGTCTTAGATCCAGAAATTCAACAAAATTCATGTGTAATCACTCAAAATTGACGTGTAATCCCTGTAATCACGTAATCCTGTGTACATCCTCAATCGAAGTGTTGGCCCCCTCGGTCTGGCTGATCCCGCGGCAGCGGCGGGGGGGAGATGAAAATGTCTTCAAAATGAGTCCCTTTTGGTGCCACATGACATCACATTGGCCTGTTTGTGTTCGCTGACAGTCAGAGGCCTCCTGTTGCAGGATGCCGAGTCCGTTCTGGTCCGGG
This sequence comes from Frankliniella occidentalis, assembly GCF_000697945.3. NCBI lineage: Eukaryota > Metazoa > Arthropoda > Insecta > Thysanoptera > Thripidae > Frankliniella > Frankliniella occidentalis. The sequence continues at coordinate 585,770 of NW_026267301.1, read as the reverse complement.
TTCGGCTGGGGAGGCGCGGGCGAGGCCGCGTCCCCGGAGGACGAGAAGCACGTCTACGGGTCACCGGGGGCGCTGGGCCCCAAGAGCATCCAGGAGGGCGTGCTGCAGATCGGCTCCCAGGTGGGGAACGCGGTGTCCATCGCTGTCGGTACCGGGGGAGGGGGGGAGCGCGCTTTAACGCGCGTAGAAATGGGGACTAAACGTGACACATTAATTTGGTGACGCGCACTGCGCAGTAAGTAATGCATTTAAGGCGCCTGCAGTTCTCTGCAGAAGTGTGTGACATTTCGAGCACTCAAAAGTGCGCGCCATGTCACACACAAATGAGTGTGCGATCATTGTGTTCTACGCGCATTGAAGCGCATTCAACTACATTTGTCCTGAACCTGACCCGTGCAGTCAAAGTCTCCTTCATTTGTCTCAAATACTTGCGGTCAAGTTGCATTACATTGCCAAAAACTTCCCAGGATTCCGAATAAGTCCTTTTTGGGACCGTGTCTCAATCGTTCTACTTCAAATCAACGATAAAAGGTGTAAACATGGCCAAAAAAGGGTAGTCATTTTAGTTAAGTCGCGCTTAACTTTTCCCCAACACAAAACGCATTTGGGCTTTTATATTTTAAACAAAATGGATTATGAATTCGGATGGGGTGGGCCCGATCGGTTTTCTATAGAGGTATAGTTTTGAGAACAGGTCGAATGTAACAAACGCTGGACCTTCTTCGCAGGCCTGTCACATCCTGGTGCACCGCATCGACTCGGCCGCAGCAGAGGCGCTGCATCGGACAGAGGCCCTGCATCGGCACCACCAGGGTGGCGGGCGCGGGCACCAGCGTCACGCTGAGCGTGGCCCGCGCCGTCCGGGCCTCGGCCACGACCCCGAGCAGTACGTCGTGCTGCTGTCCGACCCGAGGTCCGACCCGAGGTCCGACC
>NW_026267301.1:576281-584677 GCF_000697945.3 Frankliniella occidentalis | reverse complement strand
GAGCCCCTATAGCTGAGCCAGCCGGCTTTTGTGCCCATCCCGCATTTCTTGTCATTTTATTCTATTCACGTGAACGAAACGGTTGGACTCTCCAGCGTGGCATCGGCGGATAGTTAGCTGAGTTGACTTGTGCAGCCACTATCGCTATGAAAATAACGGTTGAACAGAACCAGAAGGTTAACCAGGTACTAACAACACCTTTAATAAGTCGGTTCAATAACATAGAGTTCATACCTATTTGATGTTATTCAATTCTCTTTTACGTTTTGAGCAGTTTGTAAAAGTCTGTTTGTTTTGTTGTTCAGGTTTCATCCTCCAAAAAGCTGAGCTCAGTGCCAGACGAAGATATTGAGCAATGGGGATCTCGTTTTCTTGTACGGTCAGAGGAAGACCTTTCCCTTCCCCACCATCCACATAACTCAAAGTAAATTACCATTAAATTTTGGCAACTAAATTTGCAAACTTTATTGTGGCCTTCAAAATAGGTATTTATTTGCTTTCCCCCTCCTGTCCTATAGATGGAGTTCTAGAGGGTGGTGCAAACCAGCATACATTCCTATATCAATCATTCTTATTATGATTGTTCTGGTTGTGCTCTTGCCTCTCTTGGAGCAATCTGAACACTGGGAGGAAAAATTCAGACTCGATTCTGGTGCCTTTTCGTGCAAAAATACATGCAGGTGGGTGCATTGTCTACCTTGTGTTCTATTGTTTGTAGATCCTCTGACGTTGTTATGGTGTATTTTTATCTTTTATTTTAACAGAATTTCGTTAACTGAAAGTATCCCTGAAGGTTTGTTATACCCTCCAGAAGCCCCAAAGTTTCCTTCCACTTATGATGTATGGAACAACTTAATAAATATATCACAGAGTTCCATTGAGATAGCCTCATTATACTGGTCCTTAAGAGGATCTGATATTTACCCCCATCCATCTGCTAATGAGGTAATTCAGATGACTTTCATCGGTAACATGTAAAGGTGGATTTGCAGTAGCAATGCAGTAAGCGTAACTCTACAGCTGACGTTAAAACAACGTTAATAAGGTTCTCTTCCACTCCCCCCTCAACATCTTTGGACCACTTCCCTAGTGTTAATTCAGCTCTAGCGTTATAATTATGCTCGCTGCATTGTGATTGCAAATCCCCCTTATCAAGGCTAATTGATTGTTTACTTCTACATCATGCCGTAAAATTTCACTTTCTCTATAAGGGAGAAGACATTTTCAACAAATTGATGGATGCTGCAGTGGATAGAAACATCAAATTGAGAATTGCTCAGAACTCTCCATCTAGAGATATGCCTAGCACAGATACTGAGGAGCTGCAGAAGAAAGGTTTTGCAGAGGTCTGATGTTAAATTTAACTATGATGGTTAAATATTTTTTCTTTCATATATGTTACTTTAAAAAGTCCAGTACTGTTAAAAAAATTCCATTTAAAAAAAAATTAAACAAAAAAAACTTCATTAATTTTACAGGTGAGAAGTGTGAATTTTGCCAAATTATTAGGGAGTGGTGTTTTGCACACCAAGTTTTGGATTGTGGACCGAAAACATGTATATCTTGGCAGTGCTAACATGGATTGGCGTTCACTCACTCAGGCATGTTTACAAGAGCTGATTTTCATTTCATATCTCAATCTTACTCAATTACTTACATGCATTTTATCCTTACAGGTGAAAGAGATGGGTGCAGTTTTATACAACTGCCCCTGTGTAGCAGAGGATATTTTGAAAATTTTTGAAGTTTACTGGGATCTTGGCAAAGAAGGTGCTGTCATCCCTCCCAAATGGCCAGAATCGTACAGCACACCTTTCAACATGCTCACACCTATGAACATTTCTCTAAATGGCATGCAAGCCAACACATTCCTGTCCAGTTCTCCTCCTCCATTTTGCCCAAGTGGGAGATCTGGAGATGTTGACACAATTGTAAATTTGATAAATGAAGCTGAGAAGTTTGTGTACATTGCAGTTATGGATTATATTCCCATGATGATATATACAGCCAGACCAAAGTAAGTAAAGGATAGAAAGTGCCTGATACTATCCTGATTCATAGACGGTGTAGGTGATGTAAAAAGTAGCAAAACTTAATTTGTAAGAAACAAAAAAAAAAAAAACATTATTTTTGAGCATATGTTCGCATTCAGAACCTTGATTAAGATTTCAAGGCAGGTGAGGTAAATCCTTCCAAAATGGCTCAAAATGCAGTGTGCCTCTTACATCCTGTTTATTTACCATAATATCTTCCCCTTAACCACATATTTTGGATGTAATTATTTGTTTCTTTTTGTCCCCTTAGGTTTTGGCCAGTGATTGACAATGCACTGCGGAGCTCTGCCATCAACAATAAAGTAGAGGTTAGGCTTCTGATGTCATCATGGAACCATACAAGGAAGGCAGAGATTCTGTTTTTGAGGTCCCTTACAGAAATTTCTAATACATACAAGAATGTAAATTTAAAAGTGGTAAGTTGTCCTTGCTCTTCTCATGTGCCTTAGTTCCTACATTGAAACTGCTCGAACTGCTCCTTGACAATAAAGTCACAGTAGTAAGCAGTTTTTTTGTGTTTTTTTCAAGTTTATTAAAATTATGTCTTTCTTGGTTTCCAGAAATTATTTAAAGTTCCTGCAAATCCAGATCAGCAAAAAATTCCATTTGCTCGAGTTAACCACAACAAATACATGGTAACAGACACTGCAGCCTACATTGGAACGTCAAATTGGTCTGGGGACTACTTCGTAGACACAGCTGGTGTGGGTTTAGTTGTCACACCTTACATGTCAAACCGCAAAAGGAACCCACTTCCTATTCGCGATCAGTTACAATCAGTTTTTGACAGAGACTGGAACTCAGAATATGCAAGTGACTTGTCAAAGATCTCAAATGAATTCTTTTCTTCCCTGCTTGACTGAGATATTGGTATTAGACAAATAGTTTAAATCAGTTGAATGATTGTAAGTAATTTGTTACTACCTACATGTGTTGTAAATCTTCAATATAGAGTTAAAATGAAAAAGAAAAGAGAGATTTTAAAGTAATATATTGTAATAGATTTTTATATAAATGTTTATAAATATGTAACAGATGAAGAAAAGCAATAAACTTAAGTTTTAATAAAATACACACATGTAGTTACATATACTATTTTTTTACAGTCTTTTGGTTTCTATTATCAAGTTAAAGGAGAAAATAATACTGCAAACAACATTTTTGATAGTAAGTAAACAAGCAAGTAGCTTGGCTCACTCCATGTCCACTCTGAATAGTTTTACTACCTTTGAAATTGGCCGATTACAGTATGGACACAACTTCCTCTCCAGCCATACTCTGTGAGCACACTTATAGCAAAATAGTTGATGACCTACCTCACCATGAATAAAAACGCCATTGCATGGGGCGTCCAGGCAGCAACCACACACAGAAGGCTTCGAGTCAAGATGGGGAGGGTCTGATTGGCTACTATCTGATAACATGGTCCTTTTGGATGCTGGGCAATTGTTTTCAGTGGACGTTCTTTTTCTCTTAGTACTCGGACGAGGAGGAAAGAACCGTTTGCGGTCCTGAAAAAGAAGATCAGTTGTGTGTTACAAAAATATCTGGAGAAAAAGGCATTTCAATACCAGAAAAATGAAGATAGAGACACTTGCCATGTAACATTTTCTGCAAAATGGAAACGGTGAACTTTGAGAATTGACGTGACATCTTAAACACTTCCTGGTTGTTTTTGTATCAAATTGAAAGATTTCATGTGAATCCTAAAGACACAAGAAAAGCAACACCATCAATACCCTGAAATGGTCAATGTTTGAACAAATGTTTGTTGCATACAGTAAATATCATATTTAACACGTTCCCTGCGGCTCATTTTTGGTCATTTTTTGGTCATTTAACATGGGGAGTGTGACCACTATGTGGTAACGCTGCAGGGAACATTTTAATGCCTAGATAGCACTGTGCCACCCTCTGCAGGCGAAGCTCTGCAGATTATCCCTGTCCACTGAGCCAGTCTACACACCAATACTTAAAAAAGGTAAAACTGACCTCTGGGCCAGAGGAGATTTCTGGTAGCGTGGGTATGCTTGAAGCTGACGATCCTACTGAATACTCTGATTCTAAAGATGATGTTTCAGTGTCAGGAGTATCCTGACAGGATGCTGTTAACAGGAACTCACAATTAAACTACGGATACATCTATATTACAGTGAAAACTCTTTCAATTAATTTTAAATACCTGTTAACTCCATTTGACCACTAGACTCACTTTCAGTCAAGTCTGAAAGTTCAGATTCAGACTCCAATCTAATATCTAAGACCATGATAGAACTGCAACAAAATAAGAAAAGCAATATTACGTAATTGAAAAACGCACAAGGTGTGAAGGAACATCGTGATTTAACAGCTAGGTGCAATTACCTGGCTGTTGATGATCTGACAGTCGGGAAGTGCGGAATACATGAAACGGACGCTAAATCCATGATTGAGCAGCAGCTTCAACACGACGCTGCAGGACGAAAACGAATGGCAACTGACCTCGAACTCAGCAAGAGCAGAGGCAGACAACACACAACACTAACCAACAGGACAATAACAATAAGTGGTGCAAGCTTTGACAAGTTCAAACTGGCATGTTTACATCGTGACTCACTGTAGCAAAAGCAAGAAAATGAAAAAGGAGGGTGATCGGAGAGCTCCCTGCAGCGCGATTAGAGAGCTCACTCGCGCGAGTGAGCTCGCTCACTTAGCCCTTAAAATCCCTTTTAACTGTTTGGGAATGTTGAAAATGAACAAAATTGTAAAATGTGAAGAAATAATGAAAATCCTAACCGAACTGCGTGTTTAAGAGAAATAAGGAGGCGGCGCTCGGCTCCGAGAGCGAGCGAGCGAGCGAGCGAGCGAGCGAACTCTCTAATCGCGCTGCTGGCCCGGGCTCGAGTGGGCTACTTCCGGTGCCGATCTCGGCTTTAGCAATTTTGAAATTTGAAATAGCACTGGTGCAAACGGACTGTTGTAAATCTAGCTAATGTCTTCCAGCTAGCTCCTTTTAGGTGTACAGCTAAAAAATTAGCTGGGCCTATACAGACGAAAAAATTAGCACCGGTGCTAAAAATCTAGCACTACCGCCAGATTTTTTTTGCGTGCGTTCTGACCCTCATCTCGCTGGCGTGCAACGTGACCATGTGTGGTAGGGGCTCTGTGCTGGGTAATGGTGGCATACTAGTACTTATGTAACAGTAACAATGTTTATTAATAAGAACGGATATTGAAGGTGATACGGGACCTGGCACACTGGGCGATACATACTATCATACATACATGAGGTACCTATTGGAGCCGTGCGCCGAGCGCACGGCTCTGGACTGGCTGGACGATCCGACTGGGCTGACGATGCTGGCCGAACTCTCCCGTCGCGATGCGACGCGGCTTACTTATACTTTCGGGGCTCTCTCCCCACCAGGCCCGACAATGGCCCGGGCGCGGCGCCCACGCATGACCTCACCTGAGGGTGTGGTCCACGCCAATATGCGCGTCTTGCATATGGCTGACTGTACTGTCTGGACGCGTACTCATGGCCGTCCGAAGACCGTATTAACTTGTCCAGTTAGGCTTCCACACATGGCTGTGGCCGCTGCCCTCTTCCCAGAGATCGTGAACGCGCGGGCTGGCAGTCCGCTCCCCAGCCCGAAGCAGTTTCGGACGAGCCCAGGCCCGGCCCGAACCTTTCGGGCTCGGGCCAGCCCGAGCTTGGCCCGCTAGCTCGAACCCCGCCTCGCCCCGCTCAGCCCCCCTCACCTGCAGCGCGTGCTGAGCCGAGCCCGAATCGAGCCCGAAACCTCGGCTCAGGTTCGGATCAGCCTGCTTGTCGCTAGCAGCCGGCTGGCGACGGGTGAGCCAGGCCCGACGGCCCGCGCGTTCACGATCTCTGCTCTTCCTCAAGGGCATTAGTGAGGTGAAACTGTGCGCAGTCTGGTCGGCTAATCAATATTGACACTATCTCATTTCTTCCAGTCTAATGTAGAAAATCTGGGCCCATTCATGCAGAACAAGCCCGTCCTGATGGTGCACTACATTCGCATGTGGGTCGTTTTTGCATTCTTCTGCCTATTGGCTACAGTCGCAGGACTGTGCGCCCTCGTGGATGTGGCTATAAGTGGAGCAGGAATGGGCTTCATGATCTTCGTAGCAGCCCTCTCCTGCGGTAATTGCAATAATAGTAATTCGCACTTTGGCACTAGACAGATGTTTGCGGGTGTTTGTGCTTGCTTTGTTTGAACACGCTACTTCTCTTCCTCCACCAGCACTGTCCCTGTACTGCCTGATCTGCGCTAACAGCCTGCACGTCAAGATGACTCAGGACTTGCAAGCGCATGCTGTTGGCCTTGCCTCGGTCAAACGATACGGAGCTACAGAAGAGGATCCACTCAATGGAGCAGAGCGTCTCGACGAATTTTCATTCGAGTAGTGCCGTTGCTGGCACGATGTTGGGCGGGACGCGATAACGCGAAACTTTGATTGTTGATCGACACACCCTGTTGCTTTGGTGTTTTTAGACATTACGAATTACAAATCTGACTACATGAGGGTAACACAGATGTAAATGCAGCAATATAAGGAAGGCAAGCCTGGAATAAATAAACATCATATTTAATTGTAGTATACAAAATAATTATTTTGCATATAGTTCCTCGGTAACACGAGGGAATGTATAATGTGTACGTATACAGAAATGCTCTCCAAATCAAACTGTGTAACAAGATGACAGTTTCAACTGCCAAACTAAAGTCTTGGAGTTTAAACTGCGAATCTGAACAGTTTTTTAAAGTTTAAACTGCCTATAAAGATTTCAGTTTTACTCTGGACTTGTGACTTTCTACAAGGAAACATATTTTTCCACGCTGGAAGAAAAATCTTGATTCTAGATTTTATTTTCCTGGGATGTATTTAGTCTGGAAAGTTAGTTCTGTTAAATTTTATTTCTATAGATGGTTTTTCCTAGGTGGAGTTTTTAAAAATACCAACAGCTCATAATGTGGTTAACGTGACCAAAATGTCGGATTTCGGTAGTGGTCAATTTGAACCCTGTCTCGTGGTTGTTCGTTTGAAAGCTTTTTTCACGATAAAACTATGTACCCACCATCCAAAGTTATCCGTCTGAATCAAAATGCAGGCCAAGAACCTATTCAGAGCAACCGTGAGCATACCATGAACTCTGATGGGGGTTTTTAGTGGGTGGCCGTCGGTGGCCGCCGTTTTTAAACCAACCACCAACTTCAAACTTAGGAAAACGAAGAAAGCCCCTCTGAGGTAGGGCGGCCCGCCGCACTCAGCTGTCGGCGCGGCGTGGGTGGCCTACCCCGCCGATGACAGGGGCGCTCGGTCCAGACCAGCCGGGCCGGAGGCAGACGCTGCGCCGGCGCTGCGCGCTGGCGACCCCCCCCCCCTCTCTCTTTCAGCTCCAAGTCTTCCCCCCTGCTGCCTCCTCCCCTCGCGGGCGGCGCCGACGTGTCTGGACCTCGAGGGAGGCGCAACGGCGCAGCCCCTCCCTCGGCGGCTTCTTCTGCGGGGCCCGGGGCAGCCAGTGAGCACGCACTGGACGCAGCGCGAGCACGAGCAGCCGACGCACCGCGAGCCACCGCGGGGGAGGCGAGCAAAGATAACCAGGCCGCAGAGCTCTGCAAAATCGCTGTATGTGACCGACCGTCGGAGACCGCTCCGCGGCCTGCGCCTCTGCACACAGGCCGCGTGGCTCGGTCGGTCTGCATCTCTCAGGCCGACCGAGGCCCGGTCTGTGCAGACCGCGGTGCGAGAGACGTTTTGGGGCGTGGCAGAGCGTTGCGCATCTGTGCGGGGAAGTGGCGGAGCGTGGCGATGTGCCGATTGCCGACGCTGCCGCCTCGAACGTAGGCAACCCAACGAGCACCCCCTCTCCCACACCAAAACCCTGCGGTCTGCGCAGACCGAGTCGGTCTGGCGCGGTCGGTGGTCGGTCTCACACAGCGATTTTGCAGAGCTCTGCCAGGCCGCACGCCATGATGAACAGGTGAGCATTGCCAGCCCCCGAGGCCAGGATGTCATAGCAGCGGGTGACGGCTCCCATAGCACCACCCGAAAAGAATGTTTATTGAATCAAGAATAAGTTCTCGGATTATCTGCAAATTGCATTGGGCACTGTAAATACAGGAGTTACGCACGTCGCTCCCAAAAGAGCGACGCAATCGGACGCAGTGCATGCACTCCGATTATCGGTGTGTTCGATTGGAACTGGAACACAACCAATGCTTCTAATTTCGTCACTCTTCTGAGATCCAGGAGGGAATGGACAATCCAGCTCCCAACCCCTCCCCCTTCAGGGTTGGGAGCTGCGAGCTACTGCAGCACTGCAGCCCCCGCCCG
>NW_026267301.1:571081-571681 GCF_000697945.3 Frankliniella occidentalis | reverse complement strand
CTTTTAGGTGTACAGCTAAAAAATTAGCTGGGCCTATACAGACGAAAAAATTAGCACCGGTGCTAAAAATCTAGCACTACCGCCAGATTTTTTTTGCGTGCGTTCTGACCCTCATCTCGCTGGCGTGCAACGTGACCATGTGTGGTAGGGGCTCTGTGCTGGGTAATGGTGGCATACTAGTACTTATGTAACAGTAACAATGTTTATTAATAAGAACGGATATTGAAGGTGATACGGGACCTGGCACACTGGGCGATACATACTATCATACATACATGAGGTACCTATTGGAGCCGTGCGCCGAGCGCACGGCTCTGGACTGGCTGGACGATCCGACTGGGCTGACGATGCTGGCCGAACTCTCCCGTCGCGATGCGACGCGGCTTACTTATACTTTCGGGGCTCTCTCCCCACCAGGCCCGACAATGGCCCGGGCGCGGCGCCCACGCATGACCTCACCTGAGGGTGTGGTCCACGCCAATATGCGCGTCTTGCATATGGCTGACTGTACTGTCTGGACGCGTACTCATGGCCGTCCGAAGACCGTATTAACTTGTCCAGTTAGGCTTCCACACATGGCTGTGGCCGCTGCCCTCTTCC
>NW_026267301.1:570513-571031 GCF_000697945.3 Frankliniella occidentalis | reverse complement strand
CGCGACAACATGCCCCCGCCCGAGGTGTTCCGGAACGTCTCCCCGGCCACCGTCCCCGCCCTGGAGCTCCTCCTCATCTCCGGCTACGACAGTTCCTCAGTTCCGGATTGGAGGATGAAATACGTCTTCAAAGGTGAGCCGTTCGTTTATGCTTTGGCGTGTGTGTGGGGGCCCGCTTTGTCCGTGTCGTCCGTGTGGAGTTTGAGGCAAAATGTGGTATACCCGCAGTCCCATCGGACGTCGACGAGCTGGTGCCAGCGCTCAGGGACCTGGTGCTCCGGGCACCCAAACAGCTCCACGTCGGGCTGCGACACTTCAACGAGCACGTCGTCGAGGAGGCGGTCGAATGCCAGATTTTCCTGCGGCACTCCGCAGACGAGTCCGAGTGCGCGTTGTGTGCTGAGGTGGCCGCGACTCTTGGCTCCTACCGAGGCTGGCCTGTGCCCGTCGAGAAGTGCGAGGTGTTCGAGTAGACTTGCAAATCTTTGCATACGTTATTGCTATATTTTTTTAATTTT
>NW_026267301.1:568602-569403 GCF_000697945.3 Frankliniella occidentalis | reverse complement strand
CCTGCCCAGGCTGCACACCGTGCGACTGGACTGCAAATTCCATCACCCTGACGAGGCCACCCTCGCGGTCCTCCGCTCGCTGCTCCTGGCACACAGGTAGATCACTGCCCCCACCCCCTCTCTCTCTCTCTCTCTCTTACCCCGGCTGCACGCTAAAAGTGAGTGCTTGGTTTTCAAGCAGAGATTCCGCGCTCCAAGCAAATGTGGTACTTTTCAAGCAGATTGGGGGCTTTGCTTGGAAACCAAGCCAATCTGCTTGGAAAACGGGAGCGCGCCTGCTTGGAAAATAGTGCGCTCTGCTTGGAGACAGTGCGGCGTTCTGCTTGGAAACCAAGCAATCTGCTTGAAAACAGAGAATCTGCTTGGAAAGTACCACATTTGCTTGGAGCGCGGAATCTCTCCTTGAAAACCAAGCACTCACTTTTAGCGTGTGGGGAGCGATTGGAGAGCTCACGGTGAGCTCACCGGAAGCGCCTTCTATATCGCCTTCTTAACCGCTCAAAACAGAGTGAGGGGGTGGTGGAAACGTTCTGAGAATGTTCTTCAAGTGAGCAGCTCTTCCCTAATCGCACCCCTGGTGCTTACACTGCCTTGCTGTTTGCAGCGGTCAGCTGCGCTGCGTGGCGCTGTGCGCGCTGCCGCTGATGCCGCTCCTGGACGCCTGTCCAGCTGATCTCCAGCGGTTGACCATCTGGCCAGCCCGGGGCGTGGCCGCTAGACTCGGCCGAATGCGGGGTCTGAAGGAGCTTGCTCTCGCTGGGCATGCGGGCGACTCTGCAGCTGCTGAGGCACGCGCGGTGA
>NW_026267301.1:567433-568552 GCF_000697945.3 Frankliniella occidentalis | reverse complement strand
ATTTATTATTGCATTCCTTAGTTCATTACTTTTTCTGCCACAGGATAGCTGTTTAAACATAGTCGAGACGAATGATACTACCCTTACGAAAATAATCAGTACCCAAACAGTCCCCAAACGGTCTCATTCAGTCCCCAAACAGGACCCATTCAGTACGTTCGCTGTGAGACTAGTGCGCTGCGAGGTCCGTTGAGCTGTGGGACTTGTGCGTTTGGCGGTCTCCCAGACGAGACCAGTGCGCGTTATTGTACGCTTGATCAGCGCCCTAGGACCCACGCGGTACCCTTCCCGAGCGCACTAGTCCCCAAAGAGTGACCGTCCCGCGCGCACTAGGGCGCGTTTAGTACTCATCGGAGGGGACTAGGGCGCAAAGAGGACGCGTCGCACGAGACTAGGGCGCTTTTGATACTCACAGGAGGGGCCTAGGACTCAAAAGAGTACGCGCGCTGCGGGACTAGGGCTCAGGCAGTGCGCGTGCCGCGGGACTAGGGCTCAGACAGTACCCGTACCGAGGGACTCGCGCTCAAACAGTCACTATGCAAGACTAATAATATAGGCGGCGAAGGGACTCGAAAGAACCTTCGAACACATTCGGCAAAGACCGAATAATATCGCAACTCGCTTAACAACTGAGGATTAATTTACGCGGGGTCCATGAGATTATAGTGGGGCAATTCCAGAAAAAATGGTATAAAACGTCCGTCAGACGACATTTGTGAGCGACTGAGAGGTGCTACGGGTTGTTGAAGTACATGACTAGACGACTAGACGTGTCTTTGCAAGACGCTTCTAGGGACGTATTGGAACAATACGTAACACCTCTCAGTCGCTCACAAATGCCGTCACTGAGGGACACCCCTATCTGGAATTGCCGAGAGTGCAAAAAGTGTCGCTACTCTTTGAAGACTGCTGACAAACATTAATTTAAACGCATGCACATGGACCCGCCAGAGGAATAATGGTTACCTATTTGGCGAGATAGTAGTGAGGTGAGCTTCTAGACAAATATATATTTCAGCATAAGGGGCAAAAGCGCTGCAGTGCCCTGAAGCTAGAGTCGAAAACTGCGTTCTTCTGCGCGCAGCCGTTCGCCCACACGAGCAGGCGCAAGGACTGCGT
>NW_026267301.1:566436-567383 GCF_000697945.3 Frankliniella occidentalis | reverse complement strand
ATTAGCTGCCGCAGCTGCATCCGTTATTCTCACGATTCGAGGATATTGCCTCTGCCTCACGCTGTTTCACCTCACATCATGCGTAGTTTTCCGGAGCTGTTCACCTGCCTCCCTTGTGCCCAGGAGGGGGATTTCGTATTTCGGTCAAAACAGGGTGAGGGGCGGTGGAAGAATGTTTTCGGAGAACTCTTGAATACCGCTCAAGGCAAATTCAGCCCACTACAATGTAAAAACCGAGGTAAAAACTAATGTGGCAACTACTATGTCATATGACATGGGTTTCGGTCACACCAAGTGATGCATCATCACAGCTAAGAGGTATGGGCATAACACATTGGAGGTCACACCAAAACGAGACCAAAAATATGGTGAGCCACACATGCGACATACCAAGGATGTCACACCATTTGTAATGTCGTGTGGCACGTATGTCACATTTGTTTTTCCAGTGAGTGCGCCTCCGGGAGCGCCTGGTGGGTAGACAACGCAGACCACCGCGGTGCCACACGTTCTCGGCAGCGGCCTACCTGCCAGGCGCCATCATGAGGTGCAGTTGGACAAACAGACAGTGCTGCCCATTATTTAAAGAGGAGAAAGGGAATCACTGCCTTGCTGTTTGCAGCGGTCAGCTGCGCTGCGTGTCGCTGTGCGCGCTGCCGCTGATGCCGCTCCTGGACGCCTGTCCAGCTGATCTCCAGCGCTTGACCATCTGGCCAGCCCGGGGCGTGGCCGCTAGACTCGACCGAATGCGGGGTCTGAAGGAGCTTGCTCTCGCTGGGCATGCGGGCGACTCTGCAGCTGCGGAGGCACGCGCGGTGACTTCCCCCCTGGTGACCCGTTTCCTCGCCCCCGGCCGCGCACTTATTTCCGCTCTGCTGTTCAGCAGATGGAGCACCTGTTGCGGTCGTGGTCCGGCCCCCTCGAGCGCCTCGAGCTGAACGTGGACA
>NW_026267301.1:561207-566386 GCF_000697945.3 Frankliniella occidentalis | reverse complement strand
GTGTCTGGACCTCGAGGGAGGCGCAACGGCGCAGCCCCTCCCTCGGCGGCTTCTTCTGCGGGGCCCGGGGCAGCCAGTGAGCACGCACTGGACGCAGCGCGAGCACGAGCAGCCGACGCACCGCGAGCCACCGCGGGGGAGGCGAGCAAAGATAACCAGGCCGCAGAGCTCTGCAAAATCGCTGTATGTGACCGACCGTCGGAGACCGCTCCGCGGCCTGCGCCTCTGCACACAGGCCGCGTGGCTCGGTCGGTCTGCATCTCTCAGGCCGACCGAGGCCCGGTCTGTGCAGACCGCGGTGCGAGAGACGTTTTGGGGCGTGGCAGAGCGTTGCGCATCTGTGCGGGGAAGTGGCGGAGCGTGGCGATGTGCCGATTGCCGACGCTGCCGCCTCGAACGTAGGCAACCCAACGAGCACCCCCTCTCCCACACCAAAACCCTGCGGTCTGCGCAGACCGAGTCGGTCTGGCGCGGTCGGTGGTCGGTCTCACACAGCGATTTTGCAGAGCTCTGCCAGGCCGCACGCCATGATGAACAGGTGAGCATTGCCAGCCCCCGAGGCCAGGATGTCATAGCAGCGGGTGACGGCTCCCATAGCACCACCCGAAAAGAATGTTTATTGAATCAAGAATAAGTTCTCGGATTATCTGCAAATTGCATTGGGCACTGTAAATACAGGAGTTACGCACGTCGCTCCCAAAAGAGCGACGCAATCGGACGCAGTGCATGCACTCCGATTATCGGTGTGTTCGATTGGAACTGGAACACAACCAATGCTTCTAATTTCGTCACTCTTCTGAGATCCAGGGAATGGATGGACAATCCAGCCCCCAACCCCTCCCCCTTCAGGGTTGGGAGCTGCGAGCTACTGCAGCACTGCAGCCCCCGCCCGCCCCACCCCGGCCCCACCCCCCGTGCCAGTGGGCCTAAGCTGGGACCTGGGCCTGCGCAGTCCGCCGCCCCTGTCGCGGGCGGGGAAGGGAGTGTAGGGACGGTGTAGAAATGCGCGCCACGCTGGCGCCAGCCAGGGCTATCCGGCGCGACCCACGCAGTGTGTCTTCAAAAATGGATCGAATATGCCCTGTGAGTGCGACGCGAGTGCGGGCGGTGCGAGGCTGGGGCACCGGGAGTCACTCTGTACTTCTAGCGAGCAACATCAATCAAAATTACATGAAATTAGCGAGAATTGGTCAAATTGCCGTGAAAACTAGGACTTTCTGCATGAAAATTGAACGTAACTTGGTGTGCCTTAATTGAGCATTGCTCGCTGGGACTGACTGGTAACCTTTACTTTCACCGCTTTTCGTCAAAATCACAGATTTAGACCGGAACACTGTAAGTCGGACGCGGACGGGCCCGAAAATTGTAACATTATACAAATGTTTCTCGTGACTCAGAAATGGGGCAGCCCTGGAAGCGGGCCCCGTGGGCGCGCCGCCGGTCCACAGCTCCCCGGCGCTCCCAAAGAAGGTGACCTCCCTGCTGCCTACCGTGGAACAAGGCTGCTGCTGCTGTACCCTGCCCACCTGTTGCAAAGTGCAGGGTTGGATGGCGCTGGTGAGTAGGCTCTCCCCCCTTTCCTTCTCTGTCGCTCTCACTCACTCTCTCATCCACATATACGCCTATGCCTTGCCCCTACACACTAAAATCTTATGAACTTTTTTGTTCATAGTAACTGATTTCTGTAAACATGCTCGGCTTACGCATTTTTTAATACGCCAGTATGCACAGATTTCTTCATACTGGCGCATTAAAAAATGCGTAAGCCGAGCATGTTTACAGAAATCAGTAACTATGAACAAAAATGTTCATAAGATTTTAGTGTGTACATCTGGACTTCCCTCCCTAGGTGGGCGGCGTGCTTGAGGTCCTTAGACTGCTGATTCTTCTTGTAACTCCGTCAACAACAGAAAAATCGACAATCTGCGACGATAAGGTAAATCAAGTAGCACTTCGTTTCTCCCGATTATCAATTTATTATTGCATTCCTTAGTTCATTACTTTTTCTGCCACAGGATAGCTGTTTAAACATAGTCGAGACGAATGATACTACCCTTACGAAAATAATCAGTACCCAAACAGTCCCCAAACGGTCTCATTCAGTCCCCAAACAGGACCCATTCAGTACGTTCGCTGTGAGACTAGTGCGCTGCGAGGTCCGTTGAGCTGTGGGACTAGTGCGCTTTGGCGGTCTCCCAGACGAGACCAGTGCGCGTTATTGTACGCTTGATCAGCGCCCTAGGACCCACGCGGTACCCTTCCCGAGCGCACTAGTCCCCAAAGAGTGACCGTCCCGCGCGCACTAGGGCGCGTTTAGTACTCATCGGAGGGGACTAGGGCGCAAAGAGGACGCGTCGCACGGGACTAGGGCGCTTTTGATACTCACAGGAGGGGCCTAGGACTCAAAAGAGTACGCGCGCTGCGGGACTAGGGCTCAGGCAGTGCGCGTGCCGCGGGACTAGGGCTCAGACAGTACCCGTACCGAGGGACTCGCGCTCAAACAGTCACTATGCAAGACTAATAATATAGGCGGCGAAGGGACTCGAAAGAACCTTCGAACACATTCGGCAAAGACCGAATAATATCGCAACTCGCTTAACAACTGAGGATTAATTTACGCGGGGTCCATGAGATTATAGTGGGGCAATTCCAGAAAAAATGGTATAAAACGTCCGTCAGACGACATTTGTGAGCGACTGAGAGGTGCTACGGGTTGTTGAAGTACATGACTAGACGACTAGACGTGTCTTTGCAAGACGCTTCTAGGGACGTATTGGAACAATACGTAACACCTCTCAGTCGCTCACAAATGCCGTCACTGAGGGACACCCCTATCTGGAATTGCCGAGAGTGCAAAAAGTGTCGCTACTCTTTGAAGACTGCTGACAAACATTAATTTAAACGCATGCACATGGACCCGCCAGAGGAATAATGGTTACCTATTTGGCGAGATAGTAGTGAGGTGAGCTTCTAGACAAATATATATTTCAGCATAAGGGGCAAAAGCGCTGCAGTGCCCTGAAGCTAGAGTCGAAAACTGCGTTCTTCTGCGCGCAGCCGTTCGCCCACACGAGCAGGCGCAAGGACTGCGTCGGCTGTGTCTCGAAAGAGGAGGCTGTCGGTTGCGCTCCATCCCCATGTTACAGGTTGGCTCAGCGGTCTAAGGCGTCGACATCACCGGCAAGGAATCCGAGGAACCAGAGGACAAGGGAACGAATACGACCGAGCGCGCAGACGGAAATGGGACTAGTACGCAAAGAGTCCTCGCGCCGATTTAATTTTTGTTTCAGGCAAAAGGGGACTGTCATGTATTGGTCATGCCATGTTGGCTACCCTGCAAACCTGTAAACTGTTGCCTATATATACCTGTGCCTATCGAAGTCATTGTCCCGCCCAAGAACCTCGGGGACAGCTCATATCCAGAGCAAACCAAGACCCTGACGTTTCCATGAGGTATGCAACTCCTGCACCAGTGAGGAGTCGCCAGTCGGCCAGTGTTGTGCATTGCAAAAAATGTTTCTACGTGTCCAAAACCTTGATCCGTCGTTGCCCCCAACTGACATTTGGACTAAATACAGTATGTCTCATCCTTGCCAATGTGCAATTCAGCATGTTGCTGGTGCGGCTACTAACACCTTGCCTGGAGACTCGCTGAAGGCTAGTGACAGCTCCGTCCTACTCTTGTACGATGGTGGTACATAGAGTAACCTGATTTACGTTGGAGAAGAACTATTTATTTCATGTATGAACTCTTTCACCAAACTTTACTGTAGCTAACATTGAAATCATGTGATTATTTGATTTCTTCCTGCAGACCTGCTGTGTCTTATGCTCATCCTCTTGCATATTTTGTTTGTTTTGCTAATTCTATCTTTTGAGTTCAAGTTGCAGTTCCATTAGTTTGTTATTGCATTCATGAAAATTCTATGTCATTGTTCTTGCTCTGTATTTAGTGTTAAGTAGGCTGTGTCTCTGATTCCAATCCTTAATTCGGCAAACGTCGACCATTCATTTAGATTCTCATCATAGGGTATCAAAATGCTTGGGGCTCATGAGGAAACTTTTCCGAGTGGGATCTAACGCTGCAAGACTTCAAAGTCAATTTCAATTTAATCTTTAGAGAAGTCATTCACTGTAAATTTGTTTGCACTTTACAAGTCACGTCACATCCTCTTATTGGTAGATAAATTCTACAATCATTTCCGAGGGTAAATAAGGTATTAAAATATTTTTTGTGCAACTAGCTCTTCTTCACCGAAGTAACCTCTGTTGCTTTTAGCATACCTAATCGTCTAACTGTTTTAAAGCTTTGGCTTTTATTTATTCTTGTATTTACATTACTTCTCATTAACCAACTGTGATCTATTCATATTTCAGCTATGTTTTAATTTTGCTAATGAAATTGCTCACAACATTCATGGTGACGTCTAACGTTCCAGAAATAATTCTACTTGCTATTTGTAATCCATATTCAAAGCTTTCATTCATTCATTTACTTATTCTTTCTTGTTGGATTTGTATCATCAGTTTAATTAGCAAAAACTTATCTGTGATGTATTATAGTTATTTTAAACTTCAACCAACTTACTTTGAGAGCCAATCAAAAAAGTTCAATTGCTCGTGTTCATGTCAACGTCAAACGTTACAGAACTTGTTATGTCGAAAGCTCAACTTACTGTCCTCGTAATAATAAATGATATTTTTTAATTCATTTTTTGGGGGAGGTGTCATGTATTGGTCATGCCATGTTGGCTACCCTGCAAACCTGTAAACTGTTGCCTATATATACCTGTGCCTATCGTGCCAATAAACCAGTTGAAGCTAAACCTACGAGCACTTGTCATCAGCATCCCCGAACCATCGGAACACGACAGGGACTAGTACGCTTTTAGTACGCTCGGCTCGGCGCACGGTCACTGTTTGCGCACTAGTCCCCTTACACTAGGGGACGGGACCAGGGCACACGGAGGGTGTTTTTTCGTCACTTTTGGGCGTGTTTGAGACCAGTCCCCATGCGCCCGGACTAGTGCCCAAACAGTACGCTCGTGGGGACTGAATGGTCCCTGCTTGGGGACTGTTTGGGTACTGATTATTTTTGTAAGGGTAGCGTCACTAACGTCATCATCCAACTCATCATCGTCACCATCACGATCGTGACCGCTTACCTCTTCCTCAAGGG
>NW_026267301.1:560523-561157 GCF_000697945.3 Frankliniella occidentalis | reverse complement strand
CGCTAACAGTTTGAATGCTGCTCATTCGGCTGCACGTGATTCTAGAAATGACGCAGCGCTGGAGGCGGGTGGCGGGCCCGCTGGCGCACCATCTCCTTCCGATAGGTCGTCGGCCTTCCCCAAGAAGATGGCCAGGCTACTGCCCGTCGTGGAGCAGGGCTGCTGCTGCGACCTGCGCACCTGTTGCCAGGTGCAGGCCTCACTGGCACTGGTGAGTTTGCTCATGTCCTTCTCTCGAGCACCTCAATACGCCCATGCAGTTGCTCTCATGTGCTGCCATCCTTTTCCAGGTGGTGGCCGGGATTAATGCGCTGAAAGTTATGCTGAAAGATTTATCATCAGAGAAAGATGAATTGGAGGAAATCTGCAGTGATACGGTAAATCTGAGTAAATTCCATTGTAACGCCATTTCAATAATGTCGGTTTGTGATGCGGATATGGAATTGTGGGCATTGTGGGAACTGGACTGACGAGACGACAACGTGTAGTTCCGATAACGACTGGTTTGTTGGGTGGATAATCTCATCACTTTTATGTGGCAGTGCACTGTCACAGTAGTTCCAACTGATTCACAACAACTGATTCTCCCCCCCCCCAAATCTCTCTCTCTCTCTCTCTCTCTCTCTCTCTCTCT
>NW_026267301.1:558657-560143 GCF_000697945.3 Frankliniella occidentalis | reverse complement strand
AGATAACTACTAACTCCGTTTTGTTGTAGGGTCGCTGCTTCACATTCCTCAGACGCGACGCACGGAAAAAAATAAAAATCAGATTGGTGCTAAACGTCATTAGCGGGCCCATATTAGCACCGGTGCTAATAATACTTGCTGGCTAGTTAACGGGCTCAGCTGGGCACGATTGTCGGTTTAGCTATAGATCTAGACCCGTCTAGACCTCAATTAGCTGTCGCAAAAACGATCTGGTCTGTATCTTCGTCCATATCCATCGAGAAGTGTCATGCCCAGCTGAATCAATTTGCTGTACTGCTAAATGTGCAAGCTGCACCAAGAAACACTGTTCTCGCCTCTGGATTTAGAAGTTCATAGGTCTCCGCTAGATGGCACCACCGACTAAAGTTCTCCGTTATATCTCGATGGTTGCTACGGGTGTCAATTGCTTTGGGTGTTTGGAGTTTTTCGCTCCCTTTTCAAGATAAATTTCGGGCCGACAGACGTTAGTCCGTCCAGCACTCGGAACGGAAGACGGACGTCCATCTTGGCCAGGGGTCGCAAACTCGCGGCCACAGCAATTATATTTCGGGGAAGTTCCCGGTTTAATCCGGGAAGTAAGTTTCCGGATGCTATTTTTCGTCATATCTATGCATGTTATAACATTTGGAGCAGCCGGAAAATGTACTTCCCGAATCCAACCGGGAAGTTCCCGGAAAAATGTTTGCTGTGGCTCCCGAGCCAGGCGCGGCTCGCCTAGCCCGGTAGCGCGGCTCGCCGAGAGCCGCGCACCTCTTGCGTTCGGCTGGAGCCGAGGTTCCCGAGAGCCACGCTCGGGTTGTCTGTCTTTGTCTCACTCACTGAGAGCCATTAGGAGTGACAAAGACAGACACACAGGCCGGCGGACGACACCACTGGCTCTGTCTCTCTCACTCTCTTGCCGAAGAGCTCGTAGAGCGTGTGGCCTATGCAGGCGCGGCTTGGCGGATAGCTCGAGTTTGCGACCCCTGATCTTGGCTGTCTGATGTCTCCCAATTTAATTTTTATTATTCCACAAAGGCAGAAGCCTCACTCCGGCCACAAGACAGCACGACTCTGACTTACAGCGAATAATCGAATATCGTGGGGCACAAATATGGAGTATTTAAATAGGGAAAAAAATAGCAATTTTGAAATTTGAAATAGCACTGGTGCAAACGGACTGTTGTAAATCTAGCTAATGTCTTCCAGCTAGCTCCTTTTAGGTGTACAGCTAAAAAATTAGCTGGGCCTATACAGACGAAAAAATTAGCACCGGTGCTAAAAATCTAGCACTACCGCCAGATTTTTTTTGCGTGCGTTCTGACCCTCATCTCGCTGGCGTGCAACGTGACCATGTGTGGTAGGGGCTCTGTGCTGGGTAATGGTGGCATACTAGTACTTATGTAACAGTAACAATGTTTATTAATAAGAACGGATATTGAAGGTGATACGGGACCTGGCACACTGGGCGATACATACTATCATA
>NW_026267301.1:548423-553602 GCF_000697945.3 Frankliniella occidentalis | reverse complement strand
CGGAACGAATTTTCATACGACTAAAGCCAATCATCGAAAAGTAGAACGTTATCGTTACGCTCTGTTCTGCATGAAACGGCACGAACAGCATCAACTAAGCACCCTCCTCCCTTTTCCCCCTCGTCAAATGGTGAAAATTCGCTGTAACTTGAGATGCTGCAAGATTCACTGTGGCCTACAGTGAAATTGACCGAAAGCTTTTAGGCCTATTAGTGCCTGGATAGTGCTGCCACCTTAGGCAGTGGTCCATACCTTTTTTAACGTTAAAAGTTATATCGTTTAACCTCTTTCTTGTACCCTAGTAGTGCGCGGTGATGCACATCAAAATGTGCTAAAATGGTACAAAATTTTCTGCGTGTTTTGTTTACTGAGCATTAGAGCGTAAAATGCGAATTTCATGAGCATATGCCGTATTAAATGCGCTAAAAATGTGGGGACTGTTTAAGAGCATGATGCGAATTGCCGCATTTTTGTGGGGCTACTACGAGAGCTACTATTATAGGGCTATGAAGCAATTCGTAAAATAACGACTTATCGTAATTTGTTAAAAACGCAGTTTTCGTAATAGAAACTTAACCGAGAAAATTGCGTAAAATTACGATTATTGTTTTTACAGTGCTGCCTGCAGGCAGAAAAGTCGTTTATAGAAATAAGGAAATCGTACTGCTTGTTTTAAGTTCATTTTTACTCGGGTTTGCACAAGAGCAATGTTGCCTTAAGATTAATGTAATGTAATTGAATTGGAATGGAATGGAATGGAATTGTAACCTAGCCTTGGACCAAGGCAAAATGTTCTTGTACACTTCCACTGGTAAAAATAGTGTGCCAATATTGCATGCCTAAGTGTGCAACTCATAATTTTGCACATTACATGGTATGGTATGGTGTTTAATTGGACCGCACACTTCCTGGTGTGCAAAAATTAAACATTAGTTATCGAAACGTTGACGAAATGTCTAATAGTATATAATATAAAAGAGAAAAATTTTATTACATATTTGTTCAACAAAATAAATATTATTGAATTATGTACGTGCTGTAAACGTCTTTTTTAAACCGTTTTTCTCAAACAAATGTTTATGTTTCTAGCCTCTTTATCAAACAGGTCATGAAAGCGGGTCCATGCGCACAAGTGGCGCCAGCGGAGCAATATAGGGCCGCCGCCAAGTCGCTGTCGCTAAACATATTGCAACCCAACCAGCACATACCAGTGTATCGGTGTGCATCGGTCAGGAGAACGTTCATATGAATTTAAATCAAAGGGAGGAAGCTGCTTAGTTCTAAGCAAACACAAATCTATAAAATCAAAAACTAAAACTTGTAAGTCAAAAATAGAAATAATAGCAGCACACATACTACATATGTATATGTACACGGCAAGTGAATGTTTCTAAACCTCGAAACTTCTCAAACATTAAAATTACAAGAGATACAAACTACAAAAACTGACACGCAACAAAAAGTAATAAATAAACTAAATTCAGGTGATAATATTGTCTTGTCCAGCAGTACTACACTCTAGCGACGACATTCAAGGGAATAGGTTTAGAGGCTATCGGAGGCCTGCGGAGGCTGTCAAGTGAAGCAGACGATTTTACGTACGTAAGTTACGCATTACGCATGGCCGGATAAGGGTAGAGTGGGGGGAGGTGGTAGCTCGCCCGGATCGAGTGTTCCTTCGTCATGCGACGCGTTTGAATGGTGAAATGTCACACAAGAAGCTATTTTTTGTTTATCCCCAGTCAGCGCATTTCGCGTTCTCTTGGGTTCCGGGTACGAATACAGCAGCGACCGCGTCCGATGTCGGGGGTAGGACATGACCTCCACCTCCATCACTATCTAGTCCAGGATCAGCGACGAACTCCAACATTACAGTTTTCGCAAATAGACGCGTAAATGGCTTGTCCAGGACGACGGGTGATTTTTTCTTGAGAGGGGGTCGCGCGCGCGTTTTATGGGGGGGGGGCAAGGGGCGATTCCCCCCCCCCCCCCCCCCCCCCCCCCCCCGCCCCCCGGGGGGTGTTTGGGGGGGGGGGGGGGGAGGGGGGGGTCCCCCCCCCCCCCCCGCCTCCCCGTCGGCCCTAAGGTAGGTAGGCAATTTGTCCTACAAAACCCCTGAAAGTAGGCAACCCACAGCAAATCGCTCCTCCTTCAGACGGACTTAAAATCGCACCTGCGCGCAACCAGCTTGGAGGGCGTGCTTGTGTGGAAAAAAAACCGGAAAAAGTGCCTCTTTAGGTCGATCGCCGTGGCCGCTCACGTGAACTACGTGGCCTGATCAGTCGTGATCAGGCGGCGGCAGGAGAGAGGTGAGGTGGAAGAGCTCCTCTCCCCATCTCTCACCTTGCCACGCCCTGTTAGCACGCAGCACGAGTCACGTGAGCGGCCTCGGCGATCGGCCTAAAATCCGCACTTTTCTCATTCTGGCTCGAGGGGTGGGCAAAGCTCCGGTCCCTCCCGGTAAGCCTGCCGCGCACAGCTGGAGCACGCACTGTTAAATTCCTACAAAGCATTTGCTTTGCAGAGCTGCGAAGTATTTTGCTCCTTTGTAACTACGAAGCATTTACTTTGCAATTACAAAGTGATGCTTTGCAATTGCGAAGCAATGAAAACGCTGCAAAGCAGCGCTTTGCAATTGCAAAGTGTCACTTCGTAATTGCAAAGCATCACGTTGTAATTGCGAAGTAAATGCTTCGTAGTTACAAAGGAGCAAAATACTTCGCAGGCTTTTAACAGTGCGGGCCGGCCTACCCGGGCCGGGCCCCTGCCAGCGAACCCCGGGGTGGACGCGATGTCCGTAGGACGACATTGCGGCGCCTCGGTTCCTGAAGCATGCGGCCGGTCTGCGCGAACCAGTGTGAAAGAATGCTCCTGGTGTAACAGGGTCTCTTATGGGCCACTACATAAAGCCTTGAGGAGTGTTCTTTCGTCCAGCACGCAGCGCAGCACAGCATTTGTGAGGAGGCGACATGGGCTCGACGTTGAAGTACGCACGTAGTTCTCGTAGGGGGGCTGGGCAGAAATGAGGGCAGTGCGACTCTGCCTGGCCTGCTCTACCGTCCACCACACGTACTGGCCCTTACCCCGACTGAGCAGCTGGAGAGCGGGGATGGCGCTGACGGCGCCGAGCATACCAGGTGGCTGACTCACGCTCACGCCGCGCACTTTCGTTGTTATACTGTACCGCATGCACGGGTGCGGGCGGGTTCGCCTACCCTCGCTGTCCATCGCGCCTTAGGCAGCCCCGTGCGAGTAGGCAACTTGGCCGCACGCGTGCATGCGGTACAGTATAGCTACAAAAGTGCGCGGCGCGAGTCAGCCACCTGGTATGTCCGCGGGCGCGGGACGACGCCGGGCGATACGCTAGGCTAGGCAGCAAGGGACGCATTCAGCAGTGTTCCGGATCGGTCGGGTTTAGATCTCGCACCGAACCCGACGACTCGGCGTGCGAGTGAGACTGCGTCTTCTGTCTCTCTCGCACTGCAGGCCGCTTAGACAGCCAAGCGTCGAGTCGGGCGGGTCGGGTTTGCGCTAGCAGCGCGTCGGGTTTGTCAGCGACGCGTATACCCGACCGATCCGGAACACTGGCATTCAGGCCCTACCAGACTACCAGACCATTCACTGGCAAATCTTTAACCCTTGCACGGAGAGAAAAGTTCGGGCCGTACGCCTAAAAGTTTGGACAAAATTGAACGAAAAGTACTATCCAAACTTTTACATGCGTGGTCACCAAAGGTTCTGGTGCAGAGTCCAAAGGTTCTGGTGCAGAGTCTAAAGGTTTCGGTGTGACACCGAAACTGATTAGGTGTATTGGTAAAAGGAACAATCCAAACTCAGTTTTGTTGTCTGGCCGGAACTTTTCTCTCCGTGTGACAGGTCCTTATCCAGCTCACGGGGCGCAGTCGCGGCGTCTTGGTCATGACCTCCACCAAAACGCCCTTGATTACAGACTTGGACCGGAACTCAAAAGGGGGACTGGGCGAGTCCACCACCGCCACCTGGTAGGACTAACAGCTGTGGCGGAACGGTTTTGGTACTATTCATTTGGATGCGACCGCAGGCGCAGGCGCCGGCTGGTGGCCTACAGGTACAACAGGTGTGCACGGCGGGCTACCCCCCCCCCCACCCCCACCCCATGCTGTGTCGCGCTGCGCACTGCGCACTCCTCAATCTTCAATGCAGGCGCCGGCCGTGCTGTGCTGATGAGAACTCATTGTCAGTCCAAATGCCCTTCAGAAAAGGCCATTTCAGGACAGGTGCTACGAACAGAATATCCTGGGCTGCTCCTGCTGGCTGGGCCCTGCCCGGCGCAGTATTGTTATCCAATGTAAGGGAAGGGCCTAGCCCTAGCACGACACTCACTCTCCCCGACACAATTCCCCAAGCGGTAAATAAATTGTTTTCTGGTCTAAAAGCTAGCTGACACCTGAAAGTTACTTACATCTTACATATTCTTTATGTTTAAACCGTTTAAACAGTCAAAGGGTTTTTAAGGTATCATGTGCTCAAAATCGTACGAATTGCAAAATATAATTTGCATAACAACCTTATTTTATTGAATTATAAGACAAAACACCAATACTGAAGAATCATAGCAAAATAAGTTCGATGTTGGAGACATCGGCGCGACTACGCGCTGTCATGACAATGTAGGGGTAGGGACGCTGCGCCGCCCGCCGCGTAGGCACCCCACAGTTTGGGTCCGAAACGGCCATCACGATGAGCGTCTTCGCATTGTTTACACAAAAGAAAATTATGATGTATATCAAAACAACCAAATCTAACATGCACATTAAATGTTAACGGTACGGGTAACAACTCGGTAAAATTACAGTATTACATCTACAGAAATAGGTACTCAGACAACCAAAACCAACTTGACAGCGAACAAAGAAAACAAAGAAAGAAATTACATTCAAAACAAAAACATAGTCCGAAGATTAATTGAATGTCGAATCCTGACACTACTCTGACTGTGTCCATACAGAAAAGGTCTCATTCTCGTCAGACTTGTTATTTGCAGAGGAACCGAGCATAATGTCCAGGAGAAATGGGTGAGCCGCTTTGAAGTCGACCCACAGTTGGGTGTCGGCCAGGGCCTTGATGTTGTCCACCACGATGGACGTGAGCCGCTGGCGCAGCGAGCTGCTGATGACCTCGGACAGGCCGGCGGCGGCGG
>NW_026267301.1:537816-538893 GCF_000697945.3 Frankliniella occidentalis | reverse complement strand
TGCCCCAAGTGATGGTCATACATAGCAGCTGACGTGTTACGCAAAATATTAGAGACATGAGCTCGTTTCTGAGAGTATCCAGCGGGGAGAGGACCCTGCTTGACAACACTAGAAATCAGAAAATGATACAGCTCCTTGATGTGGGGAGCGTGCAGATGGCATTCGTCGAGTGCCTCTGCAATTGCAGGGCGTAAGGTGCGCCATATCTCCACAGTCGGGCGTGCGTACCGTAAGAAAAACGATACACCCGGTCTGTTTACCACCAGATGGGCGTTGTTTTCGAATTTTTTGAAACTTAAGAGTAGACCGCCCACGGTAGTGGGGTCGAACTCGTCTGGGTTGTTAAACCCTTTTTCGATTAAATCGAATACTGGATTACTCATCAGGGCTGTCAGCTCAAAAGGGGCGAGTCTCATTTTGATCTTCTCACCGGCCTTACCCCCGACGCGATCGCCAGTAAGCAGGGCATAGTCCTTGAAATTTCTCACACACACGCCCACTTCTACGGTTTTTGAACCGCTGCAGTTTAAGTCGTAGATGATCTTATTGACAGCATAAGGAAACTGCTTCATATCTTCCACTGGGGGTGCCGGGATGACAGGCATACACTTGGGGAGAAGAATATCCTCCCATATACCGGTCGTGTCATAAGATGGCATCGGGCGGCTCGGCCCTTGTGCAGCATCCAACATAGGTGAGACCAGGACCTGCATGTCGCTGTCATTGTTAGAGAAAGCCTCATCTCGAGTAATGGAGTCTACATAGGCTTCCACGTCATCCCACTTCATAGGGCTTAAGGAGGCCACAGGGGTGTCCTCCGCGGGCTCAGTCTTAATGAGCACAGGTTTAACAGGGCTCGTAGACTTCATTTTTGAGGCCTTGCCACGTTTCGTCTTGCCGCAAACGCAAGGTAAATCTGCGGTGGCTTTACACCCCATCCTAAGACAAGTGGGCTTAAGCCCCTTGCAACCTCTGCACAGACACATCTCTCTGATACGTTACTACACCGAGCGAGCGGCACCTGAAGGGTGAGCGGTGGCTGGGTAGGGCCTGAGGGGCGAGTACGAGAGGAGTGCC
>NW_026267301.1:533437-535757 GCF_000697945.3 Frankliniella occidentalis | reverse complement strand
CTTCCGGAACAGTTCAAAATACAGTAGCTGTATTCAAGAGGTACTATAGAATATCTAAGGCTTTAAGTACCTGTCTCTTTACTAGTTTTACTACATCCAGGAAATGACTTAACCTTTACGTCGAAGAAATATTTAAAAAAATTAAAAACTTTCCGCAAATTATGACACTTTAAAAAAATTAGTTCCATATTTTTTCATGCTTGTGATACTTTAAATACTTTTAAATACCCTGTAAAACAAACTGTGTAATCTAGTCACAACCATGAACTGAGGCACTTTTTGATGGGTTGGTTAAGTAAGCCTACACACACACTCAGGCCAAAGTTCACTACATGTCTCAGCAGTGTTCAGGATTTAAGGGTCAAGGGGCTATTGTCACACTATGCAAGTGGACGAGCGATTAAACCAATCTTTCAATTCAATATCTCACAAATCCTACCAACAAACTACTATTGCTAGTTTCTATCACTCACCTTCTGTCAAAAGAATACGAAGGATTCTTATGCGTATGTTTTATAAACAGCAGTAGGCTTCACTTCCAGAAATTAAGTTCAAAAGGGTTGTCTCGCCCAAATACGACAGCTCATACACAGGGAATAAAACGAAAGCCCTGACTAGCTTCTTCAGGCCTCTGGGACGCGACGCTACACGACACAAAGTAAGGTTATAGTCCGGCCAGACAAACGCAGACAAAGGTATACGGTGACGATTCTCGCAGTCGCCACGGTCGGAGAGCATCCGCCGCCCCCCCCCTCCCCCGCTGGCATGTAGAGGGGGTACCGCCGGGGAAAAGAGAGCAGCTCTGAAACGGTCGCCAGAACCGTCATCTTTGGCTGGGCGGACCATACGATGACTCCCCCAGTCCCTAAGGTGTAATATATATCACCTTACCTGTCCCTCCAGCCCCATCTGTAAGCCGGTGACGGTGTGTGGTAATGTGACGAGTGAGCGAGTAGAGGAGAGGAGGATGGGAAGGGTTGGGGGAGTAGTAATACTGTCCCCTGCTCAAAAGTCCCCAAATCAAATGCACCCCTCCCCCCCATTAAATGGGCTCTTAATTACCCTCCCCCAGTCAAATGCACCCCCTCTTCCCCATTAAATGGGCTCTTAATTACCCTCCCCCTCCGGTCAACGCCACCCCTCTCCCCTCCAGTCACCCCTCTATCTCTCCCCTCCGATCAGCCCCTGGTCAACGCGACCCTCTTTTTCTCCCTCTCCCTTCCCCCGCTCTGCATCGGCACTTGGACGTGTGGGGCTTGCTGCATTAGGGGAAGGGAAAGGAAAGGAGAAAGGAAAGGGGAGAAAGAGAAAGGAGAAAGGAAAGGGGGCAAGGGTAGGAAAATAAGGGGTAGGTGAATTTTTTTCTGGCTTTCTTTGTAAAATTGCAGCTTCGAGATCTCAGAAAGGTCTATGTGTGTCACGCAGAAAATAGGTAAAAATTCCCAAGGAGCATTTTGGAGCTTTTGGAGCGTTTTTGGAGCTTTTGGAGCAGTTTTTGGAGCTTTTGGAGCAGTTTTTGGAGCTTTTGGAGCAGTTTTTGGAGCTTTTGAAGCAGTTTTTGGAGCTTTTTATGTAGGCCTTTTTTCATCATTATGAGTTTTGATGCCCCTTCCCCACCACTACCCTTATGCCTGTTTTTCGGAAAACCGGAGGTTAGTTGCTTCGGTGTCAGTGAGGTCGTGTCATTTCGAAAGAGTCAATGGGGCATCAAAGCGCACTCCTGCAAGTTTTTACAGCATTTCCATGCGTGCCCAGGAGGCATGCTGATGCGCTCGTTAGAATTTTTCTTAAAATGCGGAAAATTCTATCCCCCCCTGAATGGAGGCCTATACAAAACCGCGTCATACGATGAAAACGAGTGAAAATTATCTGAAGGGATTTAGGGGTACTTGTTCGAGCTTTTCAAACAGTTTTTTGGAGGTTTGGGAGCAGTTTTTAGAGCGTTTCGAGCAACTTACTAGAGTCTTTGGAACTTTTGAAGCACGGTATCGGAGCTTTTGGAGCATCTTGGAGGCAAAGATGACATGTGAAGAGTTTACTTCTGTGTTTTTATTTGCAAAATGATTGAGATGCGGCTAGCAAGTTGAGAAGGACAGATAGAAAAGGGTCTGTAGAATGTTGATTTAACAGTTTCCTTTTCTCGCGCCATTCTTCGTGTTCGCTAGCCATAAGTTGGATGCTCTCTTTAAAATTTTCCAAAATTTGTGTTTCGTATGTTGACAGAGAGAAGTATCCGCGAAGAAGATTAAGGCATATTTCGTTTAGGAAGCAGATAAGCCCCTTGGGAGCGTCCTCAAGAACTGCTCCTCTTATTTTAGGC
>NW_026267301.1:520743-528827 GCF_000697945.3 Frankliniella occidentalis | reverse complement strand
ACCCGCTAGGAGCGGTAGTGATACGAGCCGAGCGTCGCCGGGCCCGAGCACGGGCGGGCCACTTCGTCAGAGCCGAGTCGGCCCGAAGGGTAGTTGTCAGAAAATCCGCGAGGAGCGCTAATGATACGAGCCGAGCGCCGCCAGGACCGAGCACGACCGCGCTACTTCGTCGGAGCCGAGCCGGCCCGAAGGGGTAGTTTTCCAAAAAATCCGCTAGGAGCGCTAGTGATACGAGCCGAGCACCACCGGGACCGAGCACGCCCGGGCCACTTCGCCGGAGCCGAGCCGGGCCGAAGGGGCAGGCGGTACCTGCTCACAAGGGGTAGTTCACTAAACAGCCACCAGCGCTAGTGAGCAAAGAAGGGTGGGGGTGGGTGTGAGGGTGAGACCTTGGCGCACGGCGTCTGACACTTCAGTCTGTGCGCCTTCAGCGCACCGGAGAGACCATGCCTGCATCGCAGGTCTCTCACTCTACCGCCAGCGCCCTCAGCGCCGCGGATCTTTTGACTCTGCTCTCAGAGCATCTCCCACGCTTTGCCGCCGGCACCCTCAGTGCGGTGGCTATCTTAGATTCATTTGAGCGTCTCATAGACGCTGTGGTCCAGGGCGGTATCGTGGTGAACCGCTCTGAAACTTTAGATGCTTTCATACTTGAAGGAGATGCTCTTTACATGGAGCGTCTCCAGGGGCGTGACCCTCCCCAGCAGTACAATCTCGCCCTGAGAATGCTGGGGATGGGGATGGAGACCCGCCGAGCTCGCGCTCGTCGTCTGGAGGCCGAGGTGCGAGACACCCCTCCAGACGGCGGTGCGGGCCGGGCGTCTCCGCCGCCACGCACCCCGTCACCACGCGCTGCCCCCTCCTCTGAGGAGCAGCGCACCCCTCCTCCCCGCGCCCCCTCCCCTCAGGAGGCACGGAGCGCGCCGCCACCCATGTGGCGGCCGTGGCAAAATGACGAGGCCGATGAATTGCCCGTCATTGAAATACAATCAACAAGTCAGAGGGAACTCAAAAATTTCAAAATGACAGCCCGTGAGGAGACTGTACAAATTAAAGGAGTTGTGAAGGATATTTTGACACAAGAAAGTATGGAGGGCTTTCTTCAAACTATCCTAGACCGCCAAATCGAGGCGCTCAAAGCGGCGCCCGACGACCGCTGTTTTATTGAAGTAGATTCTAGCGAGCACACGGACCGCCCCGTGTTTCTCGGCCTAAGACGCATAGACCAGCTTGCTCCAGACGTCATCTTGAGCCAGGTCATGCGCACCTTAAACTCAAACCAAGATTTTCTTGTGGACGGGCGGCTGCGGTTCAAGATGCTCCACATCCCTGTGACCCGCCCCGGCGGTAGGCCCGATAGGAGGCCGTGTGAGACGGTCGAGGCATGGCTGCACCGTTACGGCCCCAAGTCAGGTGCTATTTTCACCCCGAAAAATAACGATAACATGTGTCTAGCGCGCTGTCTCGTCATTGGTACCATGTACAAAAATATTTCCCACGCTCTGCTGTGTCACCACAAGAAACCTGCCTCTACGCTCCAAACAAGCAAGGCTTTGGAGCTGTGTGCTGAGGCTGGTGTGGACCCCCAAATCCCTTGTGGTATGGGTGAGGTAGAGAAATTCCAAAAAGTGTTGGAAAATTACCGCCTCGTTGTCTTTTTAGACAGGCGCGGTAAAGAGAGGGCTTACACAGGGCCCCAGTCTACTGTGGAGCAGCCCCGTAGAAATCTGTGTTTATTTCTACATGAGGGGCACTTCCACGCCATTCTTAAACCGGCGACGGCGTTTGGGTGGGTGTACTTTTGTGAAGACTGTCTTTGTGGGTACAGCAACAAAGATTCCCACCACTGCCCTGGCTCCTGTTGGCGGTGCGGTGGGCCTGAGGACCACCCCCTTGACGGGGGTAAATACATAGATTGCAACCTCTGCAATCGTTTCTTTGCTTCTCAGGAGTGTTTTGATTTCCATAAGACCACCAAGATCCACGCCCACGGCGCTACTACCTGCCTTGTAAAAAAGTTTTGTAAGACGTGTAACAGTGTATATAGTTTGAATGGTCGTGGCAAGAGGAAACGTACACAACATGTGTGTAACTCCTATTATTGTAAATATTGTAAGGATATTGTTGTCGAGTTTCCTAACAAACCCCACAGGTGCTACATTCTCCCTTGGGAGGAGCAACCCCTGTGTGAAAAAACTGATTACCTGAGAGTCTACGCAGATTGCGAAACGACTCAATTTGAGGTCTACCAAGACAAAAATAATTGGTTTGAACATAAAGTAAATTATCTTGTGTGTCAAGTAGTGTGTGAACTTTGTGAGAAAGACGAAGGTGACTTCATCACCTGTCCTAATCACGGTGAGCGCACAAAAGTATTTCATGCACTTGACAATATTGACAAAAATCCCGTCACGGATTTTTTAAATTTCTTAGAGGAATTATCGTCTCAACAGCCTGCTTTCGAGGAGAAGACTAAAAGGCATATCGCCATTTGGTCCCACAATGCCTCAGGCTTTGACAACCATCTGTACCTCCAAGAGATGGCCGCCCGTGGCAAAATACCCACTTTGATCTGTAAAGGGCTGAGAATTTTGGGTATGAACTACGGCTCCTGGGTGTTCAAGGACTCTTGCCTCTTTCTCGGCACCAAGCTGAGCAACCTGCCTGGCTGCTTCGGTATCGAAGGAGTGAAAAAATTTGATTTTCCTTACATGTTTAACCGACCTGAACATTATTCTTACGTGGGTCCTATGCCCGCTAAAGAGTTCTACAGCATCGGTAAGATGTCTGTTAAAGATGCCGAAACATTTGAGCGGTGGCATACCGAACAGCTCCAAGCCGGTGTCATTTTTTATTTTAGAGAGGAAATTAAAGAGTACACGATAAATGACGTCAGAATTTTACGGTTGGCTTGCGAAAAGTTTCGCACTGATTTCATTCAAGAGGCAGGCTTTGACTGCCTGCACCACTGTCTCACTTTGAGCAGTACTACATTCTGCATTTTCAGGCGTGACTTTATGCGCCCTCATACCATGGGTATCATACCGCGCCCTGGTTTTTACAGAGGGCTGGATACCTGCTCCCTAAAGGCCCTGCGCTGGTTGGCGTTTGAAAACTCTAGGCTGCAGCCACCCTCCCAGATTCAACACGCCGGCAACGGCCGTGAGGTGCGCCTCCTGGGCACCTACAAGGTGGATGGGTACGCCGAGATCAATGGAGAGAAAATAGTTTTTGATTTTCTTGGGTGCTGGCATCACTCGCACCCGCCGGACCAGTGCCTTACCTTCAAAAGTGTCACTCGCGAGGTGCGCGACAAGAGGGCCGAGGCCACCCGCAAGGAGCGTTACTTACGGACCATGCGGATCCATGACACTCTCAGGCGGTCTGGCTACAAGATCAAAATGATCTGGGAGTGCCAGTTTGACAGTGAGGAAAAATACAACCCTCACATGATAGACTTCTTTAAAGAGAACAAGTGTGAGCCTCCCGCCGTCCTCAACGAGCGGGATGGGCTGTACGGCGGCCGCACGGGCGCCTTCAAGGCCTACTACAAGTGCGACCTGGAGGCCGGCGAGCGAATAAATTATTATGACGTGCAGAGTCTCTATCCTGCCGTCCTCTGCATGAAAAAGTATGTGATAGGTCACCCTGAGGTCTTTGTTGGGGAGGACCCCGCTGCACCCTCTCTGGACCAGACGGAGGGCTACATCTCCTGCACGGTGCTCCCCCCGCGGGACCTGCTGCTCCCCCTCCTCCCCTGGCGCTCCCCCAACGGCCGCCTATTGTTCGTCCTCTGCCGCACATGCGGCGAGCAGGAGAACCAGGGGC
Organism: Frankliniella occidentalis; assembly: GCF_000697945.3. Classification (NCBI taxonomy): domain Eukaryota; kingdom Metazoa; phylum Arthropoda; class Insecta; order Thysanoptera; family Thripidae; genus Frankliniella; species Frankliniella occidentalis. Next base: position 524,999 of record NW_026267301.1, on the reverse strand, counting down.
CCTGCACTCACAACCTGGACGAGGAGAGGTGTCTAAGGGGAGTGTGGCCCGTGCCCGAGGTGCGTAAGGCCCTACAGCTCGGGTACCTGATCCTCAAGACTGAGGAGGTCTGGCACTACCCGAACACCATGCAGTACAATGTACAGACCGGAGAGGAGGGGCTGTTCAGTAAGTTCATTACGCACTGGATGCGTAAAAAGATCGAGGCGAGCGGCTGGCCCTCCCACTGCACCTCGGATGAGGCCAAGCAGGAGTTTGTTGATGGCAACAAAAGACTGCTCGGCATCACCGTAGACCCCACCGCCGTGAAGAAAAATGCCTCCTTGCGCCATCTCTATAAGGGTATTCTAAACTCTGCCTGGGGCAAGGCGTGCGAGCGTCCTGAGCGCTCCCACATCGTCATGGTGCAAAACTACACACAGCTGCTAGAGTTTGTCACGGACGATACCATACAGATCCAGGCCATCACCCCAATCAGTGACAGTCTTGTGCAAATTTCTTACACCCTAGTAGAAGCCTGCCAGGAGTCCTTGCCTACCAACTCTGTTATCCATGGGGCGTACACTACTATGTACGGCCGCCTGGAGCTCTACAAGTACATGGAGCTGCTGCAGGACAGGCTCTGTTACGAAGATACCGATTCTGTGGCGTTCGTGGCACGCCCTGGGTGCCCAGACCCACCCCTAGGCCCCTACCTAGGTCAGCTGACAGACGAGCTGGAAGCGTTCGGCCCGGGTAGTTTTTGCTATGAGTTTTGCTCGGGCGGGGCTAAGCAATATGCAATGAAAATTGCATGCGGAGGTGATGTGAACAACACAAAGGTGATCATCAAGCTGAGGGGTGTCACAATTAACCAGTCATGTAGTGACATTGTGACCTTTGACCGGTTCAAAGACATGGTGCTGCACGGCAAAGACCCAACACTGATTAAAATCCCCTCCCAGATAGCCAGAGTCAAGGGGTGGAGGCTGGTGACACGGCCTGCCCAAAAGATCTGGAGACCCTGTCTCACCAAGAGACAACTGGACGAGGGGCGTAAAGACACGCGCCCCTACGGTTATCAGGAGGTGGACCTCGATGAGGACGATGAGGCAACACTACTAGCCTTGATGGATTTGGCGGAGCAATAAAAAATTATCCTTCCCTTATGTTCCTATTCCTTTCCCTTTCCCTTCCCCCTTTCCTTTCTCCCCTTTCCTTTCTCCTTTCCTTTCTCCTTTCCCTTCCCCTAATGCAGCATGTGGGTCACAAGCCCCGCACGGCCCAAGTGCCGATGCAGAGCGGGGGGAGGGAGAGGGAGAAAAAGAGGGTCGCGTTGACCTAGGGTTGACCGGAGGGGGAGGGGTGACTGGAGGGGAGAGGGGTGGCGTTGACCGGAGGGGGAGGGTAATTAAGAGCCCATTTAATGGGGGGGAGGGGTGCATTTGACTGGGGGAGGGTAATTAAGAGCCCATTTAATGGGGGGGAGGGGTGCATTTGATTTGGGGACTTTTGAGCAGGGGACAGTATTACTACTTGGGGGATGGGGAGATCATTTGCTTCTTGCCGTGTAGTAAGTAGCGCAATTAATTTGAAAAGCGACAGCACACAAATGGTCAAGGCAAGTTAAGGGTTGAGCCAAGCCCAACGCGCGATCCCAAGCTTAAATTCAAGCCCAGTAATACGGTGACTTTTGGGTGGATGAAACAGGCGCGGTTTTAAGTCCGTCTGGCGGAGCGGTCGATGTGCTTTGGATTGCCTACTGTCTTGGGTTTTGTAGAACAAATTGCCTACCTACCCTAGAAGTAGGCGGGGGGGGAGGTCACCCCTTCGCCGCCCCCCCCCTTCCCCCATTAAAACAGCGCCCGGGATGAAGGTGGTTGAAAGAGGGTTGATGGTGTAACGAGCTCGGGCAGTGGCACGCTCCGCTGCTGGATGGCTGGTCTCTATGCAGCTGGGCTGGTGTGCTACGGCGTTGCACAACGGCAGCTCGGTTTCGGCGACGTCTTTGGCGTGGGCGGGGCGGGGCGGGGCCACGCGCCTTGGGCGAGAGGGTCTCGGTACTTCGAAAGCAATAAGATCGTCTGTCAATGCAGGATTGTATAGCATAGCACCTATAGCACATATAGCACCCAGCACCCCAGTCGGCACGGTCCAGGTTTCACCCCATGATGGCCATAACCCCGTACGTACACCGATAAATAAAGTGTGCAACTGCCATGTCCGTGCAAGAGCTCAACGAAACGTCGCACCTTTTAAAGTGTTTGACTGGACATTTGAATAATATGCAAAAGTGTAAAACAGTAAAGTTGAACACTTCTTGTATGTGTTCAACGTATGGCTTGGCTATTGAGCTATCGACACTTGCAAAGTGTTCAAATTTACCGTTGAACACTTTTTAGTGTTCAAAAGTCCAACACCAAAGCGTATGCACCATAGAGTTAATCACAACCAAGCATCCTTTGCTGGGAGGCGTCTGTCTCGCTGCCGCCGTCCGCGCTGCCCCCCACCACCTCTCACCCCTCCCACCCCCGCCGCCACCCTCGCAACCGCCGCTGTTGCCAAGCCGAAGCCTTATCCCAGGGTGGTCCGTCCCGTCAGCCCCGTTCTTTCTTCTGGTTATACTGTACCGGGTGGAGGCGTGCGGGCGGTTTGCATGCTCGCACGGCGCTGTAAGGCGCGCAGGTGAGCGCTAACAGGCAAGCCCACTCGCACGCCTGCATCCGGTACCAAGGTGGATCCACCTTGTCCGGTCCGGTACAACAACAGTATAACCAGAAAGAAAGAACGGGGCTAGAGGAGCGGACCACCGTGTATGGAGTGAGACCTTCCCGGTGAGACAGTCTTGGGGCCTGCCTCAAAACGGCGTTAAACAGCTGTTAAACAGACAGACAGTGCCCTCGACGTGTCCACGAAGCTCCCCCTTCCTTTTTCGCACAGCCGACGATCTGCCCGCCGCCTGGACCACAGCGATGGTACGGCGGTGCCTTAGGGACCATCCAGAAAGTACGTCCGATTTTTCTAAGATTCGTTCAGCGAAAGAGGGAAATGAGCGCCTGCGAGGCTCAAGGTAGGCCAGCCCGCACAACACACATGCACTACATACGAGAAGTTGCCTACCCACCAGGCGCTCCGAGAGCTAGCACAGGATGAACTTGGCAGTTTTGGAACAGCGAATCACGGACGTACTTTGTGGATGATCCCTTACCTCGCTGCCCCTCCCCCAACCTGTGGGGCACGATCGGGAGACAGGAGGCCTCTTTTGGTATAGTTTTGTTTAAGAATATTTGGTTGGACGAAGCCCAATAACACTATATGTGGTTCAATACTATGGCTCTCTGTGTTTGCTTTGAGCTGAAAGTGCAGAAAATTGCACTAAAATGACAATATTTGTCATGATGGCGGCAACGATCTAAACAAAGAAAAAAAAATACACAGTCATCAAAAACGAAAAGAATTGCCATGTGAATTTCGACGCGTCCGGCGAACAAAGGCGAATCTGCAGAGCGCCCGGTAACAAAGGCGAATCTGCGGAGCGCCCGGTAACAAAGGCGAACCTGCGGAGCGCCCGGTAACAAAGGCGAATCCCCATAAGAAATCCTACACAGATTCGCCTTTGTTACCGGGCGCTCCGCAGGTTCGCCTTTGTTACCGGGCGCTCCGCAGATTCGCCTTTGTTACCGGGCGCTCCGCAGATTCGCCTTTGTTCGCCGGACGCGTCGATTTGTGATCCTGGGAGAACCATAGTTAATCTTACTCTCTTCATAGTTTTCAAATCGAAATACAAGAGATCGAACGCTCCAAATCGAATTTCCTGCATCTGTGTTTGGCGGATAAACCATTGAATCTGTAAAATAGTGAGTAATGATTGTCGGATTTTTAGGTCATGGAGTGAGCCGTCTCCACCACTGCAGTATGCAGCACTTTTCCCCGCATGTTGACGTGTATAATAGGTTCACCTCTCCTCTAAGGTAGGGTCAACAAGCTAGGAAGAGATAGAGACAACTCACTTGTACGACCAAACACCTAATAAGAAATAACAAGTCAGAACGATAGCGGAAACATGAGAGAAGGGCGCCCTGGAGAAGAAGCTTTACAGCCCCTGGGGCGTTGACCGGAGGGGGAGGGTAATTAAGAGCCCATTTAATGGGGGAGGGGGAGGGTTGACCGGAGCGCGCGGCTTGGGTGCATTTGACGGGGGGAGGGTAATTAAGAGCCCATTTAATGGGGGGGAGGGGTGCATTTGATTTGGGGACTTTTGAGCAGGGGACAGTATT
>NW_026267301.1:518220-519641 GCF_000697945.3 Frankliniella occidentalis | reverse complement strand
GGCAAAAGACAGTTCTATAGGGAAAAAAGTCAGGAATCTCATGAACTCAACGCCGTGTGCGAGAAATGAACGCAGCCAGAGCCTATTGGTTTCCCAGGTCCAAAAGCGGGGTCCAGGGGCTATAAAGCTTCTTCTCCAGGGCGCCCTTCTCTCATGGCGGAAACGATGTCGAAACGATCGAATTGGCGTCGAAATGATATCGTTTTGACCGGTCAGTCCTCACAGTAGTCTTGTGTACACAGTGTAGTTCTGAGGGTAAATAAATGACAAAGAAAACATACCTCTCGCTCGACCCGAGGGTCTATGCCTGGATGACGAGCCAATCCCGTCTCCAAGGCGCTCGAGATCCTAAAACGCTACAAGAAGTTTGCCTAGAGCGGGCGGCAGCATACCAAAAAAGAACTACCCCTGCCCAGAACGCCCCTGTCTCGGACTCACCTCCGAACTCATCTGTTCTCCTATGGCGCACATGAATAGAAGCTGGGCGATCTGCATTGTGCCTAATGCCAGGCAGCAGTCCCCTTCGAACGAGTCAAGGGGAAGTGGATCCTCGTAGTCGCCCAGCACCCCGGCGAACGTGATGGTGAGCATCACCCCGGAGTACAGGAACACCACCCCGCTGAACAACGTGGCCGTGCCGGCGAACAGGTTGAAGCCTCCGTAGACCCAGTTGGTCGCGTGTACCGCGTCCTGGACGCTCTGGTAGCGCACCCTGAGCGCGCGCAGGCCGTCCAGAAAGACGTCGCCCTGCTCGCCCAGGAGCACGCGGGCCCGGCCCCGGCCGCAGTGCGTGGCGCAGGTCGGTGAGCAGGGCGCGCTGGGGGCAATAACAGATCCGGCCGCGGCCAGGCGCGACAGCGAGGCGGCGTGCTCGTGCACGCCGTCCGCGATGGTCGCCAAGAAGTCTACGTTGGCCGACACGACGTGCAGGAATGAGTCCTGCGCCGCACTGATGAGCACGTTTGGCAGCAGGTCGTTCAAAACATAGAACGCGACACTCCAGGTATCTGAGAAAAAGTGATGCTGCGCTGCGCAGGAGCGCGCATTAGACCGTGGCCCGCGTGCAGGGGGCTCCAAACCGGGCTAGTCAAGGGAACTACTGTCGTACGGCATAACTGAGGCAGTAAAAGGTGTTGAAGGCGAAGTTCGCTCCGAACCACGCGATGGCGGCATGCCTGCTCACGTACTTGTGCCGCGGACCCGGGAAGGAGTGCATGTAGAGCAACACCGCTCTGATGAGCAGGCTCACGTCGCGAGAATTGCGCACCAGGAACACCTGCAGCAGGAGTACCGGGTGTCCGGGAGAATACGCGGCAGCTCGATGGGTTGCCTATAGGCGCGGGTGTGCAGGCGCGGAGGGCGAGGGGGGAGCGGAAGAAGAGGTGGTGTGGGAGGCAGCCGGTTGCCCCCCGTTACCTCCC
>NW_026267301.1:512377-516340 GCF_000697945.3 Frankliniella occidentalis | reverse complement strand
TTCTCTCATAATTTAGATAAATTCAAATAAGCGATATTCGTGTTGCTAATTTTGATCTGGGTACCGTTTCGTACCAAGTGCTTGCCTTGCGTACAAGGGGAGAGCGGACTTCGCTGGACTAGCCAGTGTGCTCGTGGAGGCATGTCTCCGTAGAGTCTACAGGCCTACTCGCTCGGCCTGTAAGGCGCTGTAGACAGGGGGGCGATAGACAAGCCCGCCCGCACTCCTCGTGCGTGCGGTTCAGCACAAACACAGAAGTGCGGGGTTGGCGGGGTTGCAGTACTTGTACCTTGAGTGTACGATGTAACTTGGTCTACTCACCTAAGGAGGGAAGGGGCGGGGGTCGTGCGCTATTTCCTGATGCTGGGCGCTTATCTTTCCGAGTAAGTACGCAACAAGCAAGAAGATCTGACCCAATCAGCGCCTGGGTAAAACCCGCCTCTTCTGACTGTTTTTTTAGTCGACTGAATAGTGGGAAACGTCTAGAGCAGGGGTCTCAGACATGCGGCTCGCGGGCTACACACTAAACCCTTTAACCCTTATGTACTTTGTTGTGCATAATATGCAGAATTTCATGCAGCCATAGTTATGCACCAAATTTCATGCATAACTATGTAAAACTTCAGCATTAGAATGCACAAATTTGTGCATAGTGGCGTTAGTTTTGCATACTTATGCATGAAAAACTGTGCATAGCTATGGCTGCATGAAATCCTGCAAGTCTTATGCACAACAGAATGCATAAGGATTTAGTGTGTACTCGGGCGAGTCTCGGGCTGCAGTGCGGCTCGCAGCGGGTCGCAATGGGACGTACAGGGTGGGTGATCCACGCCGTGTTTGGTTTTTTTTCGGCATATTCTGTACCGGATTCACGCGTGCCTATCGGCCTACAGGACATGAGATCAGCTGGTACGTCCCACTGCGACCCGCTGGGAGCCGCACTGCATGAATCCGGTACAGTATAAGCAGAAAAAAAAAACACGGAACGGATCACCAACCCTGTATAGGCGGGCCGCTCCGGGCCGGCCGACAAGCGACACAGTCCGGCAGCGAGCGGGCGTCGCAGCTAGCATGCGTCCGAAAACGGCAGGTGGACGTGAGATGGAGCTGTAGCGCAGTTGAAGCATCTCACTCACACCTGTCGTTTTTGTACGCATACGCGGGCAGATGCTCGCTTGCGGCTGGCTTTCAGCACGTGGTAGGTGCCCGCCTCTTCTCCTAGCGCATCTAACTTATTGTTGATAAATAAAGCGCGGTTTAACAGGGTGTACACTCGGTCAAAACCTGTTCATTTATTTTTTTTAAAAATCAATGCATTTTTATTTGTATTTTTTATCACACAACCGATGGTTTACAACCACCAACCGCCAGTCTGCTTTGGCAAAAAACATTGGGTAAATATAATCGAATATAAATATTAAAAATATATGGTTGGTCAGATGGTGGTCGTTCAAACGAGCCACTCCCCTAATAAGCTCTTCCAGCCCTAGATAAAATTTTTGGAAATTTTCGGAATTTTTCCAGAAAGTTTCCGGAAATTTTTGGAAATTTACAACCGTATGTTCAAATAGTTAATTTACTTGCACAAAATACTCTGTGATTTAGCTCTCCACAATCCAAAATAAAAATGAAATAACGCCCATGCATGCTGTAAAAAAAATATCACACGGGTTCTTTCAATCAGCTTACAGCAACGGCAACGGCATCAGTTTGCAAAGCTGCAAACAAACTACAGATTTATCACAAACAATATAAAAACACAACAGGTATAAATGGAAATAATCCTTTGAGCTACATGTGACAAGGAACATTAAGCGACTATAATACAAATATGTTGTAAAATAAGAGAACGTCACATTTGGCATCTAGCACTAACATGGTTAAAATGGAGACAGTCACAATCTCTTTAAAATATTCCAAGGTTGAGCGAGAACGCTAAGTCAAAATAGCGTCAAAATGGGGCCGCGGAAGTTATTTTGACGACAATGTTCATACCTAGGAGGAGTACATTTTGACTTGAAAGTTAAAAATGACACTACTTCGGGCCTCTTATGGACACTATCGCTCAGCTCACTTCGTGCAGTGCGTACTGGGGCAGTGGCCCATGTTGCCGTTGGTCTTGCAGTAGTCCTCGAAGGTGGGCCCCGCGATGCTGCGGCAGCCCAACGACACCTCGCCGTCGCGCTCCGTCTCGCACATGATGTTCATGTCGAGCTGGTTGGTGCCGGGCAGCACGGCTTTGATCTGGGCCTCGATGTAATCGCATTTCCAGTTTTTAGACCAGTCGCCAGCCAGAGATGCGAAGGTACAGTAGTTGCCCTTGACCTCCATCCAGCGGTACTGCGTCTTGAGGTACAGCTTGTCGCCCGCGTTGCCCTGGCACATCATGGACTCGGAGCGTGACAGGGTCTTGCCCGTGGCCACGGAGTATGACCGGCTCTCGCTCGAGCTGCGCGACGTTCCGTGGGTGTTGGAGTTGGTGTTCGTCGCGGTCAGGGTGAAGTCGTTGGACACGCCGAAGGTGAATATCTCTCCCAGCTTCGCGCTGAGCGATAAACCAATCTTGTAGGCGTGGGCCAAGGCGCGCGCCGACGTGGACGACTCGTTCTCGCCCACGGTGTACGTCGTGCCGTCCGACTTGGTGAAGGTGCTGCTGGTCGACTCCTGGAAGGTCAGCGTTTTGCTGCAGCTCCGCACGCCGCAGTGCGCCACGTCGCTCACCCGCTTCCAGGGCGTCAGCCACTCGTGGGCAGAGATCGGGTAGAAGCGATCGCCGTAGCCTGTGGGGAAAAACACTCGTTGGCAACCACACACTTTCAAACTACTACATAGGGTGAGTCTTTTGCCCCGTTGGAGCGAATGAGTATATACTAGCCCTCGTTCAGGCGTGCGGACGGGGACGGGGCCTATTCGGCCGTAAGGCGCCGTGGTTTTAGACGAGAGGCAACCCGGCCGCACTAGTGAATCCGGGCCAGAATACATATTTGCTCCAACGGGGCAAAACACCCAACCCACCCTACTGACGGACTTTGTCAAAATGACATCTTGTAAAATGGACGAGATCTCGTTTTCTCCATCCCTAAAGGTCGTCCGGACAGCCTTTTTTTATGGGATGGAGGTGTAATTTAGGGTCAAAACAATCGAACGTTCTCAATGGAAGGTGCCATATGGGAAAAGGAGATCTCCAAAAACATGTTGATCTCGTTGCTAAGGTCTTCGTTTGTAACGAGATGCTATACATGCACATTTCGTCTCTATAGAGGTTTTCATAAACCTTTCGGAGAACAGAGAACCATTATGAAAATCGTAAAGCAGGTAGGTTCCCTTTGGTCCAAACATTTCGGAAATATCGCCCCTGTCCCCGGCTCCTTACAGGCCGGGCGAGTAGGCAACCCATCCGCACTCGTGCGGGCGGTACAGTCTAACTACAGAAGTGCGCGGGGTTAATCAGCCACCTGGTATATTTGTGGGGAGGTCTAACTTGCGGGCGCAACGCGTCATAAACGAGAGCTCGATTTCCAAGCTGCCTCTTCCGGAAGCCAACCAGCTTGGAATCCAAGACGGATTTCTCGGGAAACAAGCTGGGCAGCTTGGGAAACATGAAAAGCTGCCTGGAAAACAAGCAAGCACAGCGTACTGGTTTTCCAGCTGCAAAATAGGCACTGCCTGATTTTACTCAGACTGCTCGAAAACTGGTATCCTCGGCTTGAATACGAAGCACTCGTTTTTACCTTGAACTCGATCCAAGTGAGGCGCGGTCGGGAAATTACAATATGTTCCTTTTTTGGACAGTCCTACCCTCATAGCCATGGCCATCGTTGAGCTGGTATTCGCCGTTGCACGGCTCTTCCCAAAAGTTACAGTAGGCCGCGGAGTGGTGCAGGACCGCCAGCAGCACCAGCACGGCCAGCGGGCACACGAACGACAACTGCTTTACCATCTTCAACAATATTGGAAACTATT
>NW_026267301.1:505371-507307 GCF_000697945.3 Frankliniella occidentalis | reverse complement strand
CTGCCTACGACTGACGACTCGCGGCCAGGCTTAACGCCGCGAGCGTTCTATGCAATATCAGCATTTCCTCTTTACGACTGTGTCGCTCCCCGACACTAAGACGTCACCAAGTCTTAGGCTTCTAGCTCAAAAACTGACCGAGATATGGGCTAAAGACGCGTCGCCTCAGTCGAGAAGTTTGGCTCGGACGACTATACGAGCTCAAGGAGAACATCGTCGGCTGGGGGGGGGGGGCTGGCTCCCCTCGCTAGGGGACATCGACCCGGGTAGGGCCCTACGCCGCCAAAGACTGAGGTCACCTGAGATCCTGGATAGGCGTCGGCCGCTGACCCCGCATTTTTGTCAGGAATTTCAATGGAGTTTTGAATCTGTCAGAATAAGTTGATGCCAGATAACCACCGTGCCTCCGTTTTACCACAACAACCAACGAAGTCTTTCGATGATAACAACCTGCTAGTGTACCAGGCGCGGTGCTCTCTAGTGAGCCGCCTGAAAGGTAGGCAATATGCGCTACAAAACCCCTGTATGGAGGCAACCCACAGTGCATCGCCCCCCTCCCCCTTCATACCGCGCCTGTCCTGTAGTGTACTAAGTAGAGTAGAACACCGAACACTGTGGGCTACTCGTCAGCCGCGGTCAGGTCGGGGGCTCTGCCTGGTCCACCACTGCACTACGCCTACGGCGGCTAACGAGTAGTCCACAGCATTAGCAGGGGAGCGCGGTGGGCGTGCCTACCTCGCAGGGGCTCGGTGGTCGAGACCGCCACAAAGGACTCCACGGCTCGGCCCTGGAGTGCGTCTAGTGGCGGGGCCTGAGAGGCCGACCTGTAATGATCCTCCCTCCTGACCAAAGAACGGAAACGGACTACCCCCTCCATCCCCACTCCGTTTGGGAAGATGGTAGCCCAGCGGTCTATCAATCCTCCCTCCCCTTTGTTTCATAACTAAGCGCGCCGCCGCCTCACCGCCTTGTGCCTTGTCCGATGGCCCGACCACTTACGGAAGGGCGAAGATGAAAAGGAACGCACGCTGGTAGCAGCCGCTCCGCCGGCGTGTTGTGTTATGATTTACGCGACACGAAGCCACCTAACCTGATACCAGAATTCTTCCCATATTTAAACTTTAGTATTGTCGTATTAGTATTGGTTGCCTACAAGAGACTTTAGAGTGTCTGAAATTTCGTGTTTGAAATCGTATTTGGAGTATACCTGACAAACTATCAGTGTTCCGTTTTCACGTTACGGAAAGAACAACATCCACCACTCTCTGAACATTTTCAAATTGAAAGGGGTTGAAAGTTGATCTCAGTGATCACCAGCAGCGGAATAGACGTGTAGAATATATGTTCTTTGATCCTTTTGTGTATTTAGAAATAGTGCAGCATTCTATTTGACTGTAAGTGAAGTCTTGTCGTCATTCCTTTTGAATTGTACTTTTTTAAATGATGTATACCATCTACATTTTCAGAGCGTTACACATTTTTTTACTGTGTTTTAGATGGCCCTGCAGTGTGACATATGTTTCATTGATTTCGACCTGGACCTGCATCGACCCAAGATTTTGCCCTGTGGTCACACTATCTGTAACGATTGCGTGCTGAATCCTGCATTGGGGAGGAGGTGTCCAACTTGCCGGAAGGTCAGTAAAAAAGTTGAATGAAATAACTAGAATAACAACCCAAGTTAATTGTTCGTAACTGCTGTGTTCTTGTTTTCCACTTTTATGTACTGAGGAGAGCACCTAAATGTGAATAGAAATTGTAATTCAATCTGCTCAATCAACCCATCAGAATGAATGTCCTTGTTATTCAAAATTGAATTTATCATTACTTGCTGCAATAATGTTGCTAAATTTGATAGCAGTGTAGGTTTCCATTCACTTTATTAGCATAAACATTTCATGTTAACAAATAGACAATCCCAAAAAAAAAATCTAGT
>NW_026267301.1:501300-504593 GCF_000697945.3 Frankliniella occidentalis | reverse complement strand
GAATACGAAGCACTCGTTTTTTCCTTGAACTCGATCCAAGTGAGGTGGTCGGGAATTACAATATGTTCCTGTTTTGGGCAGTCCTACCCTCATAGCCATGGCCATCGTTGAGCTGGTAGTCGCCGTTGCACGGCTCTTCCCAAAAGTTACAGTAGGCCGCAGTGTGGTGCAGGAACGCCAGCAGCACCAGCAGGGCCAGCGGGCACACGAACGACAACTGCTTTACCATCTTCAACAATATTGGAAACTATTGTCCCTGCTGGGACTGAGCCGTTGCCAGCCGGCGGCCTTGTATTTATACCGAATTGGTGATGGTCCCCCCAACTCTCTCGCACTATCTGTTCACCCCCCCCCCCCTTCTCTCTCTACCCACCCACTCACCGCCCCCTCTCTTTATCTATCCCCCCCCCCTCATCCCGCATGACCACTTTTTCCTCCTGCACACTGATAGTAGGGTGAGTCGTCGTGACCCCGTTTTCGACATTAAAATTCCTCCCCGTCACCAAAGTGAATCGGTTTTCCCCCTAGATTACGAGTAGAGACGCCGCGGGCGGACCGACTGACCCAGCAGCCTCACTCTACCGATTATTTGTGCTGTTAAATGTCCATTTTACTAAATAGCGGGTCCAGTGGTCCAGCGGCGGGAGGTGTAAGGTCTGACGGGCCCGCCTGGACCACCATGGGTCAGTTGGGTCGAGCAACAGAACAGTAGACCAATCCGACCGAAGCCTGCTGCCTACAAAATTGTAGGTGAGGGGCAGGGAGACGCGGGGTGAGGGGAAGCCCACTGTTAGAAATTTCCACGGAATTTTTAACGGAATTGTCAAGAAATTTTTTTCACGGAATTTACCGTAATTTTTCCGTATTTTCTACGGAAACCTTACGGAAATACCGTATTCTTAAGTTACAGGTAAACCGTAAAATTTTCCGTAAAATTTTGACTTATTGCGTAGAAAAAATAATAAATTACACTGTAAGTCGAAGAATTGGATTTTGAGAGATTCGAGAGCGTAAAGTTATGGTTTTGCGAAAGAGGCAATAACATAAATCTCTATGGACAGCTCAATTGTTTAAACTATTTGTTTCAAAAATTATTTAATATTTAATTTGACGGGGAAAATGTACGGGATGCACCGTTATTTGAAATACGGACAAGTCCGTATCTTTAAATTACAGTCATCCCGTTACGGTTTGGTACCGTATTTGGAATTTACGGTAAATTCCGTAAGAATTCCGTAATTTGCCTACGGAATTTCTAACAGTGCCGTGAACTGCTGAGGCCAGGCTGGTCAAGGCAGGTCCAGCAGACCCGCAGCCCGGGTCGGGTGGGTCCAGCTGGCCCGAGCGGGTCTGACTGACCCGACTGAATAGCCCACACGGGTCGCGTAGGGCTACTGAATATAGACTGGGTCAGGTCGGGTTGGCCCGAGCTAAAAACTGCCTTGGGCCACGTAGACCCAAAATCATGGCCCAAACGGCGACTCTAATTACGAGTATGGCCTTGTTTTTCCTGTCAAACAACGTCTTCAGGTCGCAACTTTGGCTCAAAGTAGGAAAAACTGACATTTTTATCTTCATAAGGGCCTAGGGGACGCCCAAAACATGTCTACAATATGGTCATGGAAGTCCAGCGGACCCCCAAAACTTCTCCACAAAGTGGTCGTGGGGGTCGGGGGACCCCAAACACGTGTCGATATTGAGGCTTTGTGGCCCGGGAAATTAAATGCACAACCAGGGAAAGCATGTTCTTGACCCCTGATTTCTCAAGATCATTTGCATTAGGGCAATGCAATTTGCATTGGGACAAGACAATGTGCGCGGTTCTGCTGAGCACATAAACTTCACTCAAGAACACGCTTTTTTGGGTGCACATCGCGAGCAACTACGGTGTGTCGGGTGTTTCTTTTGGGTGTATTGGCGAGATCTCCGCAGTAAGTATCTAATGTAGGTATCGACACCCCACGACACCAATACGACCAATACCAGAACCCTGAGCGAGTGAACCTTGTATTATTTCTCTCATTCAGTCGGCAAATTACGAGAGCTCGGCGCCTGCGAGATTTGGGGTAGGCCATCCCGCAGTACACGGATGCACGGCAGGCAAGATGCTACCTACCGTCCAGGCGCTATGGAACCTTGCGTGCGCTGTACGACTCAATTTCGTAACTGCGAATGAAGTACGCACTTTCTGGTCTGGACGATCCCGCCAAAATAAGGGCGACACTTTAAGTTGAAAAACGAGTTTATTAGTAAGCACAAGATTACTTTTTTGTGTTCTACGTCGTCTCCCTTGTTTAAAACTTAACACGGCTCTATTTTGTTTTTCGTTTATGCGTAGCCGTTTTTCCAGGGAGTGCTTCGCTCTGCCCGGCGCAGTGGAGGCGTACGACTTCCCGACTCATCTTACAAGGTGGTCGGTGGCCGCCCAGGACTTGCCGTGGTTGATGTTTTGCACCACCGGGAAGGCCGAGCACGTCTCGCACTAGGACTCCCTGATCCGAGGCTACGTCGGAGTGGTGCTCGCTACATGTTGCGCACCGCCGGCTGCAAGGACCCCGGCGACATCTTCTCCTGGGATATCATGGAGGTGTGTATGTTCTACACCGTCCCCGGCGACTCGACCCCATGTTTCTCGTCCTCCAGGAGCAGCAACTGCGGTGCCGGGCGGTGGCGGTGCGCCCCTCCCCCCTCACCTACGGCATGGCGAGGGTCAACGACAAGTTCCTCGGCGAGCTGAGCACCCAACTTCATCAAGGCAGACCCGGCCGCCGCCACTGGAGCCGCAGCTGGCTCGTTCAGCCGCCCTTTGTCGAAGCTGATCGAGCCAGAGGCCTCAAACGGGCTGACTCGGACGGGCTCCCGACTTGTGGTGCGTGAGGCGCTGAGTATGAGCCCGCCCGCGCCCGCACAGATATGAGCCCGCACCAGCCCGTCGCGGGCTCGGGTGGGCTCATGTGGGTTCCCTTGCTTTGCAAAACGCTCCGGAAGAGTTTTGGCCGAAGCCTGCCGGACGCCGGCTCCCTCCGTCGGGGCAGACTACCGCAGCAACACTCTGACCGAGCGGGCCGCGCGAGAGGAGCCCGCCTGAGCCAGCCCGTTTGAGGCCTCTCGAGCACTATAGTCGTCCCAGACAAACTTCTCGATTGGGCGGCCGTTACGGTGCAGCCTTTCTGAACGCTACAGAAGAGCTAGGATGGCTCTGTTTGCGCCAAAAGTTGCGTCTTATACATGCCTAAGTGTCGTAGATGCGAGAGCTAGGGGTGTTTGAGAGTATGGAGCGAGGATGAGAAGGG
>NW_026267301.1:500758-501250 GCF_000697945.3 Frankliniella occidentalis | reverse complement strand
AATACGGATACAGAAATTTGTATCCATCGATACAGAAGAAAATACGTTAATGTTCATACTCCGATATGAAAGAAAAATATTTTTTTCCTGCTGGTGGTCTCATTTTAGATGTTGCCCACACATGACAGGTAGCTAACTTCAAAGTTGTACCTTACCTAACCGGGAGTTGAACCCCGAACCTCTGGGTTGGAAATCGACGCCTTAGCCCACGCGGCCAAGGCGACTACCTGCGAGCAGCCGTGCTTCGACCCGGTGTCATTCTTCCCCACGTCTTGGCTGGCCCCTGAGCCTTTCCCTTAGCTATCAGGCTATTAGATGGGCTTTATATGTGAATACTTTGAAAATTGATTTTATCGTAGATGGTGCTAGATTCAGTCTAACTGCAACTCATAGCGTGTTCAAATTGAACGTTAAAACCACAAAGTTTTGAACGCACATACAGATTTTTGTTTCCATGTTACAGAAATTTGTATCCCGTTTACAGAAATTTGT
>NW_026267301.1:492715-500708 GCF_000697945.3 Frankliniella occidentalis | reverse complement strand
GACGATCCGAATAAAAGAAAATTTAATACAAAATTATTGCTACTAATTAAATACGTTATTGCTTGCTAGAACTAGAGTAGTTACGACTCTTTGTTCTGAGATTCACAGCGAATCATAGCGATTTCCGTTTTCTTCTTCCCCGCATTCTTCTGCATTTCAGCTTTACCGGAATGCTTTATTGCAGAACAGCGTATCGCCTGTCAGTCGCTCACAAATCGCGTGGCGTACGGACATTTTTGACCGCTTTTTCTGGAATAAGCTATTGCAGAAAAATGGAAAAGAAGAACAGCACGAATAACAAGGTGGCCCATGATTCGTCGCCCGGTTTCCCCCTCGAACTGAGCGTCGACTCACAGGCCTTCTTGTTATTCGTGCTGTTCTTCTTGCCCATTTCTCTGAAATAGCTGATCGCCCAACCGTAGTTACGCCTCTTTCTCCGGAGATTCACGACGCCCTTGACGGCGCCCGTGTGCGTTGACGTCGTATGTCTCAGCTGACTGAGACCAGGCAGGTGTTGGGTGAGTGGTGACTCGGGTGGCTCGCCCTCGCCCTGGACAACCGCTACGCTACACCTAGCAGTAGGGGGTGCGCGTCGTTGGAGTCGAGGCCTCGATGGCCTCTGCGTGGCGTTACGGCGTGCACGAGGACGGCAGCGGCGTCTACTAGTGCTGACAGAAAAGTTATGCAAAAAAGCGCCCAATACACGTGTGTGCTGTGGGTGGCATCTACGCCTGCCTACCAGGCAAACCACATGCGCGCCTGTGCAGATGTTGCCTAGTAGGCAGGCGGAGGTACGAGCCCGTTGCGCACAGGTGCATTGGGCGCTTTTTTGCATACCTTTCTGGCAACACTGGCGTCTACAGGACCCTGGGCCACGTTCCGTCCAGGCTTGGGGGAGTGTTGAGTGGGACTAGGTCGACTAGGTGCGCCTCGATGGGGCGTGGCCTAGCGCACAGTAGTGATTGTTGGCCGGGGGAGAGTTAGGACGATCAAATAGCGTGACGCTCCCTCCCGCGCGCGCCAAAGCACTAATATTGCAGAATTCGTCCGGTAGACCCGATAAGATCGTCTTGAAATAGTAATACTAGAAACAGCCGTAGAATAGGAACATTACAATTTTCAACTGTTGCAAAATATTTTGGTGCGCGCCACCATTTTCAGAAGTTTTAGTTACATGAGTGCAAACAGGGTACAATGTTTTCTTGCAGGACTTGGCCGCTGACTCTGCCGACGTCCCCGACAACATCTCCTTGGTCCGACTGATAGAGGACAACGGCTCGCCACCCCGTAAGAAGCACAGGGCAGATGATACCGAGGTCCAGCAGCTGCAGCGAGGCGTGTGCGCGGGCAGGAGGGTCGTGGAGATGCTGCGGCAGGTGGTCCCCAAGCTCGTGGAGAGCCTGAACCGTCAACTAGAGTCGTCGGTTGCCCAGCTCCACCAACTAGAGGAGGCCTTAGAGAAGCAGGTGCAACGGAAAGCGGCCGGCGATGAAGACACCGCAAAGGAGCTCGCGGTGGACCAGCTGCAGCTGGCCTTGGAGATGGAGGTCAGTCTCCATCTACTCACCACCAGCAGGTGCAGCGTCGTTGCCGAGGAGGGTGGGTCCACCTGGAAGGCATGTGTGCAACTTGGTGGATTTTGCGACATTTTGCGTCTTCTATTGCTGCAGCTACGCGCCGATGGTCATTTAGAAAAGGTAAGCAGTCTATCAGGCAGCTAGACATACGGCTTGCTAGGTCTTCTCGACTCTGCTCCTCGATTTTATTTTTACTCTCTTTTTCCTTCCAGGATGACAACATTGCTGTTTCTACCCCACCCGCGGCATATGTGGGACCGCCCATGCAGTTAGCACTCTCGATAACTAAGGAAGATCTTGACGATGGTCAGTTGAAGGTGACTGACGTCCTTCGAAACGCCCGGCGATGGAGAAATGTGCGAATCTTAAGAAACCTACGTGGTAGTGGTTCAGACAAGCTGCTGCGCGTCCTATCACCGCAACTTGAGGAGGTAGAAATCTCGGGTGAGGGAGAGTTAACGATCATGGAGGAGGTGGAGAAAATGCCGTCGCTCAAAAGACTCAAAGTCGCATGTAGGAAAGACTTGAAAGACAACTTCCCCGAACTGCCGTTGCAGCTAAAGGAGCTCTGGATTCGCTTCCCAAAGGAGAATCAAGTGCGATCTTTGGAGCGCATGCCCAGGCTGCGCAGCTTGCGGCTATACGACTACTACGGCCCGAATGTGACCTTCCTCCCTTCGCAGTACGGTCGGTTGCTGTGGCTGGGCGTGGGCCTTAACATCGGCCACAAGGCCACAATGCTGTCCCTCATCCGCGCCCACGCCTCCACACTTCAAGAGCTTCAGATATTCAGTGCCATCAGTAACGAAGGCGACATGCGGCTGTTCTACTTCCCGGATCTGGGCCAGGACCTGGCGGCGAGCGGCCTGCACGCCCTCCGGCGCCTCGTCCTCCAGCGTTCTACGTTTTCAAAGCCGTGCCCGGAGGCCGACGCGTGCTTGATGCAGCTACGGACTCTTCGGGGCTTCCTGCCCTCTTCTGTAGATGTGGTTTGCGAGGCGTGTCACGGTCACATATCTTCGCACTAGGTTAAGGCCTGGTATTACTATCAGAGTACCAACGTTGTTCAATGTTCTATGTTTACGAGTAGACAAAGTATTGGTTAAAATTTTGTTTATAGCGGACAGCTTGTCAAAGTTTTAAAATGAAAATTATTTAAATAAAAATTGTTGCTGTAAGTCGGTGTGTGTGGTCTGCAGGTCCTGCGCCGCCGGCTTGTCCTGTTACATACTGGAGCTAGCTATATTTTCTTTTCCTTTTGGCTCGTGGGACGAGAATACTCGTCCAGGGGGTAAAGACCGTAAAGACGCACCAGGCAGAGACCAGGTCGAGGCGCTACACCGGCAAAAAGACGCGTTTGGAAAAGCCTTTCACCCCCCCCCCTTTCCCCCAATTTCATAAAACCGCGCCTGATCGCGTCTCGTCCGTCTCGTGGACTAAGCCTTTTGCCACCCCCTGATCAAGGCAAAACTATTGTATTCTTCAGGAAGGCTTTGTTATGTCACCCCATATGCCAAGAGACTGTCTTCCCCACCTCTTATTATACTAAAGCCATCGAGGGGTCCCCCACTCGCCAACTCGTAGCACACTTGCGCGCCCAACGCGCGTCCAGTTCGCACAAACTCGCGAAAAATTTCGACTGACTCGCGCTCAATTCGCTTCAATTCGTCAACTCGTTGCACACCTATTTTGGGAGTGGGGGACCCCTCGGAAGCCACTTAAATAATGATTTAAGTCCTA
The DNA here is from genome assembly GCF_000697945.3 of Frankliniella occidentalis. Lineage (NCBI taxonomy): Eukaryota > Metazoa > Arthropoda > Insecta > Thysanoptera > Thripidae > Frankliniella > Frankliniella occidentalis. The sequence goes on along the minus strand of NW_026267301.1, from coordinate 497,391 downwards.
TCGATATAGTTCTGATGGCCTCAGAAATATCAACTCTAACACACTGAAAATCTTTGAGTGAGGTGTCGTGTATCGTGCTTGAAATAAGTAAGACAATTTTGCCTCGCTCAACCAGAGCGATAAGACTCACTCTATTCGAGTCACATGCACAGAATTCTCACTCTGAAGGAGTACGATTTTCCTGACCTCACCCAATTGCAGTGGGGAACCTCACCCTCATTGGGTGAGGATCGCAAATTATGACTCAAATTGAGTGAGTCAGATACCTCGCTCTCAGGAGAGCGATATTTTTTGTGTCAGTGATCTCGCTCTCCTTAGAGCAAGATATCTGACTCAAGCATTTTCAGTGCAGCGTCGCGATAGGCCACGCCACCCCACGTCCAGCAGAGCACGACGGGCCTGCGTACCTCACAGGGGCTCATCCGGAGGGTAGGACTGTCTTAGGGCCAATTTGCTAAAACACGACGATCTATCGCCCCGCCGCACCACGTTCGGTGGCCTATAAGACTTTAGGCCGAAGGATTGACTCTGTGAACCAAGCTCTTATGGCGTCTGACCGACTGCCTGCTTGTCTGTCTGATCTCAAGTGTCACAGTAATTTCCTCTCGAATAATATCTGACGGGTCTGTCACCAAAATAAAGGCTTTGCACAACACAGAAAAAGAAACATCGTCTATGGAAGACCCTGCAGAGTGGAGTTCTGTGCCCTTAATGCAGGGGTCTTAAACTCGAGCTATCCGCCGGGCCGCGGTTGGGTAGGCCACCCGCAATACTCCCCCACCACTATCATTTTGAAACACCCACCACGACAGTTTCCCGCCACCGGGCTCGGACGAGCCGCGCGCTGTTGTAGGCAAGCGAAGGGCGACTGACCGCCAAAGTGCAAACTCTGCAGAATGCCGGCGCGGCTGGACGCGAGGCCTCAGCCGAGCGGACAGTCGCGACGCAGCCTCCAGCCAGAGCGCATCTAAGGATTAACTAATACTTCGGTAATGTAACCATTAAGGTATGCACCCACTTAGGCACCCTTAGCAATGTACAGCAGATCAGTATTTAGGGGTAGGGCAAGGGTATTTGGCATAAACCCAATAAATGATACTAAAGTAATAACTAACTCTATGGTGTAGCTAGTAACTCACCCTAAGACCCCAGAACCCCCAAAGAACCAATCATTTCATTACTAAAACAGCGCGGCTCCCGGCGAGTCCAGCTCGACCCGAACGCACCAGAGGCGCGGCTCGCCGAGAGCCGCGCGTGGCTCGGGGGTAGCTGCGAGTTTGACGAGTTTGAGACCCCTGCCTTAGTGGATGACAGCTGATAAAGTCAGCCCTTGCCCTTGGCTCGAAGCGGCGGTCGATGTAGAGTCAAGTCGATTTGCCGACCGCCGGACCGCGGCGAGCTAAGCGGCTGTCCAGTCCACACCAGTACGAGATGTGCCATGGGAAGCTCCGGGCGCACTCAGAAAAAAGTTTTCTTGAAGTAAGCGGTATCGTTTTAGGGTAAGAGGATTTTCCTCTTAAATACGGGACAAGAAGATTTCCCTTCATCGTAAGAGGAAAATCATTTTAACTCGAAAACTCTTAAGTTAAGGGGATTTTCCTCTCCCAAAAATGCATGGAAATTCTTATGAAAAGAAATAAAACCTCTTACGTCAAGAGGAATTTCCTCTTACGGAAATGCATTTGAAAACTTAAAAGATAGGGTCATTGTTCTTATATGTCCAAACGTACTTCCTCCAACCCTTTCCGTCTTCATGCTGACCTGACCCCGTTTTCACACTAGAACCACTGGGATTTGAACCCCGAACCTTCAGAGTGTGGAACGATGACACTAACCACTAGCCTACGGCGCTACCGTACGGTGAGGAGCGCTGCAACGCAAAGTGTTTCTAGAACTATGCTGTCAGCAGATCGATCCTCTAACAGGAAGATGCAGCACATAGAAGCAAAAGGAAATATCAAGAGGATTTACCTCTGCGAATAAGAGTACGGTTCCCTAATGCAAAAGTAACGTAAATTTTATTGTGAGAGTAATCTGGTTCCTCCAAGAAACCAAGGATTCTGACAGGAAGAACTAGCTGAGAGGATTTTCCTCTACTTTTAAGATTATGTATTACTAAATTAAAATGAAATGAAGTCCTAATTCAAGCATTTTCATCTTGTATTAAGAGGAAATGTTGCAAGAGGAAATATCCTCTTACGACAAGATTACTTTTTTCTGAGTGCGGCCCTGGGGGCGCGCACTCGAGGCGCACTGGCGGGCCTCCCTGCTGGGCATGCGGCTGGGGGTCATGCACGGCTGCAGCGGGTGGCCGCCGCGCACCTCGCGGCCCTGGACGTGGTACGCGAACGTCTTCACGCCAGTGACCAACATTGCCAGGGCCGTAATGGTATACGTGACGGTGGGTGTCTCCGTCTCCCTCAAAGACGTTCGGTTGTTTCAGCAGCATGTACACACTAAATCCTTATGCACTTTGTTGTGCATAAGACTTGCAGGATTTCATGCAGCCATAACATTATGCACAATTCTATGCATAATTATGTACAGTGTGTGCATAATTATGCACATTTTGTACACAATTACACTGGTAAAAGAAAGGTGCGAATCCCTACCTTTAAAATGCACTAACAAAGTTTAGTGCCTTTGGAAAGGCACCAAAAATGTGGCATTTTACACCTTTAGCTGGCTAGCTGCCTATGAGTACCATACAAGTTTAGTGCCTTTGGAAAGGTACGAAACTTTAGTGCCCCAGGAAAGGCACTAAACTGCGCCCTTGACTTCAGTGCCCCAGGAAAGGTGTTGTTTAGTGCCGTTGTTTTCCAGTGTATGCATAAAAATTTGTGCATGCTGCATGAAATCCTGTAAATTTATGCACAGCAAAATGCATGAGGGTTTAGTGTGGACAAAAGGAAACAGTGATAAGCCTCTTTTCTTTCTCTCTTTTAGACAGGAGGGGGAGGGGGCTGCTGGCTGAGCTTTATATGATTTTATTTAAAAACTCAACCAGTCGATATCAATTCGTTTTGAGTTTAACCGTGATGTTATTGAAACCATACAGTTCAATGATTTCTGGTCGAACCTCAGTAAGACCAGCCAATTGCAGACCATAATCCCAGCTAAAGTCTACGAGTTCGTCAGCAGCATGTATTTGTTAGACTACCTGAGCAAGAACGTCGGACTAACACTGATCCAGGTGAGAGGCCGAAAGTAAATCATGTTGTTTTAAGAAGGAGGCATTCTATTTATATACAGTCAAACGCCCTATATACGGACTAGCGCTCTAAATACGGACACTTTGCTGTGTTATACAGTACCGATCAAAATTAGCGGCGCACTTTTTTGAGCCGGCGTATTTTCTAAATCTTTTGAACTAGAAGGTCGAGATTTGGAGTGTAGACGTCTCCATGGTTCGTTTTGGACCCCACGAAGTGCGCATCCCTTGCGCCACACCATACCGGCCTCTGCAGCCCCAAGGGTGAACGGGGGAAGAAAATTCGACCTAAGAGGTTCCGAATTTGTCATTTTAAATGATCGGAAAGTCGACATGTTTGCTGAACCGACTCAAATTTGTGTTCTCTTTCGAACGGCACCAGTGAAATCGAATTCGTTCAAACGCACCCCCTGCCCCGTTCACCCCCACCCCTACGAAGGGGTGAGTTGAGGATGACCAAAACTACTGTTATATCCTCAGAGACACCCCCTGTATACACGGAACATGTTCTTTTTTTTTTGGAATCGGACAACCCCTCGGCTAAACCACCCCTAGAACCTGCAACCCCTTTCTGAATATCGGCCGTTTTGGACCCTAAGGGTTGAATTTTTGGCTTGAAACGCAAGGCAAGGCAAGGTTCCTTTCTTTATTTGAAAGACATCCATGCTGAGAAACCCGGTGTCAACATCTTCAACCCTTTCCCAGGGGGTAGCTACCCCCAACTGGCCCTGCACCCCTTTGGAAGGTGATGGAGGGTAGGGTCCATGCGGACCCGTTAAATAACACCCCAAAGAAGCTGCTCTCATAGTCTCGTGTCGGTCAGACCAACCGCTCCGCTTCCAGACTCGATAAACTGGCAAATCGTTTACAAACTACCCCCAAGTTCAACCTGCCCTGCCGCCGAACTGAGGTGGAGTAGGGACCCCATCCCAAGCGTTCCACATCAGCCCAACCTTCATCTCGAAGGCCGCAGATGAGTCTTGGGCCCCGGCGGTGAGTTTCGCGGTTCGCGGCCGTGAGACGGATTTGAAGACGCTAAAGAACGTGCGCTGAAGTTGGTGATATTGTTGGCAGCTCGGTCACTAACCGATTTTATTCGACGTAAAAATCTTTAATTTTAGGGCAAATTGATTGAGAATATCGCTTTTGTCTGTGTTTAGTGCACTTATACGGAACGGACACTCTTCCAGAGGGCCTAAGAGGTCCACCTTAGGTGATAAAAATTGTTTAAGGTGGTGGTAGGTGTGTCTTGGTCCTAAGATTTTGTAATTCCCATCGATTTTCTATTTTATCAAAACCACATACCAGCTGGCTGATTAACCCCGCGCACTTCTGTAATTAGACTGTACCGCACGCAGGAGTGCGGGCGGGCTTACCTATCGGCCCTGTCCACGGCGCCTTACGGGCCGGGCGAGTAGGCAACCCGCCCGCACTCGTGCGTGCGGTACAGTCTAACTACAGAAGT
>NW_026267301.1:482628-485554 GCF_000697945.3 Frankliniella occidentalis | reverse complement strand
CCCACCCTTCTGCTTTGCTTAAGAATTAAAAAAAAAGAACCCGCGCAGATTATATATTGTTTGTCAAACCGTCTTAAAACTTGACTTTTTGCAATTGTTTTCAATATATCCACCCCTAGCTCCTAAACGGTTAAAGATACGGCAAATCGGTGGTTACTACTTCGCGCAGAGTGTGCTGTTTTGGGGGGGTACTTCCTCTGACATTATTTTACGATTGGACGCCTCCTTGTACGTCTTCATGTGCAACGTGGTCATTTTCACCGTATTTTCGTCGAAAAAAACACTCTAGCGCCCAAACGGTGCAAGATAGAGGCAAACGGACGAAATTTTAGTCCAGAGGGTTCTTCTTATACGAGTTACCTGTTAGGGGACCATAAAAAAATAAGATTTTCTACTTTTTGGACCAACCCCTATTCCTTTGTTACCCCCTTTCATCCCCTTAATGGTGGTTGCCAGGATTTGCACCAGGCGTTTCGTTGTCCAGGAGTGACCCCTAAGATACCCTGAAATTTGCAGACCTCTAGCTCATCTCCTTCCTCTTACACGGACGACGGACGGACGGACGGACACGAGAGCGGTTGCATAAGCCCGCTTTAATGCTTTTCTAAAAGCAGAAGGGCGGGCTAAAAAGAGTGTCTAACTTTAGGACTCTGGTTGTTTTAATTTAATTTATCAACCTTATAGTGGATAGAAAGCATGTCCGTCATTTACCGTTACGAAACTACCAAGTTTAGCCGATGCAAGCTCTCATAGCGCCTGATAGGTAGACAACATCGTGCCTCCGTGCATGCGTGTACTGCGGAGTGGCCTACCCCGAGTCACGCAGGCGCTGAGCTGCTCTCGTAGTCTTATGCATCTGATAAATACGGACGTACTAGAAGAACAAGGCTTATACCATGGGCAGCTGGATACCGAATGGCCACCTTCTGAGGTTGAAGCAGGTGTCCGTCGTGTGATTGTTCACGTGGTCAGTGCTACCGAAGTTGTGCGGCGGAAGGGTAGTTTGTTGGCTCCTGCAGGGCCGATGCCTCTGCGACTCTCTGCACCCTGTCCCTGTGGGCTGCGACCATGAGCGCTCCGAGGGCCGAGGGGCCGGGAAGATGCCAGCGGCGCTGCTGCGGCGTGGGCGTGGTCCGGCGCGGCGGCCCGCGGCCCTGAACCAGCCTCGACGGCGCCGGCCGGCCGGCCGGAGGGGGAGGGTGAGGCCATGGTGAGGCTGTGGCTAGCGGAGGGTTCCCCGAGCAGCTCGTATCGACCTGCGGAAGTCGTGACGTCCGCGGACATGATTTTTCTACCCCATATTCAATATTGTAAAGGTGAAATATACGGGCATCTCTTAATGAAATAACAAAATATTTTCCCACAGGGCGAAGAAATACACAGGCCCCTCGATCAAGCCACAAAACTCCCCACTCAGTTTTTTGAACAGCTCACGTAGGTGCGACAGTCAAAGCCGATCCGCCCGCCGTCTTGAGCGCAGCGGTGGCGTGGCGCGGCGGTACTGCGAGTGCGAGGTCTGCGGCCTGGTTGCCCAAACACGCCAGCCATATCCACCCACCCACTCCACGGACCGCTCTGTGCTGTACATGGTGGTCCACAGACCCCTTCCTTTATTTTGCTGGTACTGTAACGCAACGGATGCAGGCGTGCGGCCGGGTATCATACTCGCACGGGTCCATAAGGCGCCGCTCGGGCGCCGCGGTCAGCGACGGTAGGCAAGCCTGCTCGCACGCCTGCATGTGGTGTTTAAATACAGGTGAATATCACATTGGCAGCTGCCGTAAGTTCTCAGTTTATCTCAGACGCGTCAGACGCACTCACCCTGTTCGTTGAGCGGCTTCGCGGTGACGCGCAGTAGCAGGAGAACCCTGATCATGGACAGCCCCCTGGCTACGGACTGCCAGGAAGACAAGGGCCTCGTCCTTGAAGCGAGGCGAAGCGACAGCAGCCATTGAACAGCCACCACCAGGAGCAGTACACTGTTAAAACCGAGGTAGAGGTAAAACAAGTGTTTAATTTTGCACGTCAACTGACGTTTAAGTTCAAGTGTGCATTTTATAGGCACTTTGTGGTGTTTAACTATGTTAAACGTCAATTGGTGTTTAAACTTTCGGCACTTCCGAAACGTATAGCAGCTGCACACCGTATGGTTCCCTATTGACAGCATAGAACTGTGTGTGTCCATGTGTGCAGAATTTAAACGTTTCCAAACGTCTAAAATTTGCACACCACGCAAGTGTGCAACTTGAGATAAACACCATGTAATGTGCAAAATCACAACTTGCACACGATGGTGTGCAAATATTGCAGACTTGTTTTACCAGTGTAGTGTAGTGTAGCCCCACGTCGCGGTACACGAGCACTGCGTCAGGAGGACGGCGATCAGCGCGAGGACCGCGCCAACAACAGCAGCGGACACCACAAGGGCTATCACGGAGCAGGTCGCTTCTGCTCGGTTCTGCTCCCTCCAGGTGTCGCAGTGGAATAGTACCCCGTACCCCCCCGGTACAAATCACCTAAGGTATTAGTACCCCCCAGTATAAACCCCCTAGGACATTTATACCCCCCCACAAGACCCCTAGGGTACAAATGCCCCAGGGGATTTATACCGGGGGGTCTAAATCAGTCAGTGATTTTATACCCCCTATACCAGGAGGGGGGTATAAATCCGTCAGGTGTTTTAAACCCCCCTATGCCGGAGGGGGGTATAATATTGACGGGTCAGGGGATTTATACCGGGGGTATAAATCAGTCAGTGGTTTTATACCCCCCTATACCAAGGAGGGGGTATAAATCCGTTAGGTGTTTTATACCCCCCTGTGATGGTGATGGGGGGTATAAAATTGTCAGGTCAGGGGATTTATACCGGGGGGTATAAATCAGTCAGTGGTTTTATACCCCCCAATGCCGGTGATAGGGGGTATAA
>NW_026267301.1:478515-482578 GCF_000697945.3 Frankliniella occidentalis | reverse complement strand
GGGGGTATAAAATTGTCAGGTCAGGGGATTTATACCGGGGGGGGGGTATAAATTAGTCAGTGGTTTTATACCCCCCTATACCAGGAGGGGGTATAAATCCGTCAGGTGTATTTGTTAAATTTCCATTGACCTAAGGAATTCGCCGTTAATGCAAACTTCTATTTGGGCCAGAGAAGACTTCGGCTTTGAAGGAGAAGGACGCTTAACAATTCTCAGCAATATTCAAATGGAATAATAATTGGACAAAAATATTTGACTGGGGCGAGATGGCACAAGTCTGCGACTCGCCCCAGCCCCAAAATCGGGGCGAGTTAGCCTTGGGGCGACTTGTACCATGGGGCGACTTGGATGGGGCGAGTTGTCCGTCTCCCCTGATATCAAACCGCCGATGTATGACATACCCTACCCGATCCACTCGCATCCCAACGACCCTCCCCCCCCTTCTCCGATTTTTGATTGCGGCTGGCCCTGGCCGGGCCGGCCTTACTTTCTTGACGCCCACCTCTCCCCCACAGTGGCGGATCCAGGCGAACGAGTCAGACCCGTCGCAGGGGCGGGTCCACGTTGACGTGTTCATGCCTGGTCCAGGGGCGGATCCAGATTGACGAGTTGAGACCCGTTCAGGGGTGGATCCACACGGTAAAAAAATCCAGCGTGCAGGTTGACGTGTTCACACCCGTCACAGGGGCGGGTCCAGGCTGACGTGTCGAGATCCATCGCACCCATAACTTGTACGAACGTGTACCCGAGGGGTCCTTCACTCCAAAAAATCAGTGTACACCATTAAAAAAAAATCACTAAAAAATCGTAAAAAATCATGAAAAAATCACTAAAAAATCATAAAAAATTAACGAAGAGTCAGAAAAATTCACAAAAAATCACAAAAATCAAGAGAAAATCACAAAAATTCAAGAAAACAGAAAAATCGGTGTACGCCACAATTTATAGTGAAGGACCCCTCGCGTGTACCCCCATCCTCGATAGATTAAGTTAGCCACCGACACTTACGCCCCTCGGTGCAATCCTTGATAGGTTAACTTAGCCCCTCATCACTTATCCCCTCCACCAATCCTCGATAGGTTATGTAAGGGGTTGATAAGACCACCCCTCGGGCAATCCTCGATAGGCCCCGTCACTTACGCCCCTCCACCAATCCTCGATAGGTTGTGTTAGGGGTTGATAAGATCTAGGTTAGGTTGAGTTAAGAGATGATAAGATAGGGGTTAGGTTGTGTTAGGGGCTCAAAAGACCCACTCCTTCGTTAGGTTAGGTTATGTTAGGGCTTGATAAGATCGGGGTTTGGTCACAGGCAGAATGGGATCCAAAATGGCCGACCGGCAGAATGGGCCCCTCTTACTAAAGGGGGGGGGGGGTGTAACGCACCTGACGGATTTATACCCCTTCCTGGTTTAAGGGGTATAAAACCACTGACTGATTTATACCCCTCGGTATAAATCGCCTGGCCTGACAATTTTATACCCCCCATCACCGGGATAGGGGGGGTATAAAACACCTGACGGATTTACACCCCCCCTCCTGGTATAGGGGGGTATAAAACCACTGACTGATTTATACCCCCCGGTATAAATCCCCTGACCTGACAATTTTATACCCCCCATCACCGGCATAGGGGGGTATAAAACACCTGACGGATTTATACCCCCCTCCTGGTGTAGGGGGGTATAAAACCACTGACTGATTTATACCCCCCGGTATAAATCCCCTAGGTGAACTGTACCCCCGTCAGCCCAGGGGGGGTACAAATGTTTTCGGTGATTTATACCCCCCGGTATAAATCCCCTGGGGCATTTGTACCCTTGGGGGTGGAGGGGGGGGTATAAATGTCCCAGGTGATTTATACCGGGGGGTACTAATGCCCCCGGGGTTTTACACCGGGGGGTATAGGGGTATAAATCCCCTCCTACACCGGTCGGGTTGCGAACCACTCCGCTTGGGTTCCGAACGCTCCTGGTCGCTCCGGCCGGGCTCGGTTTGCTTCCGCTCGGCTCGCCCCCCTCCCATGCTAATCTTATGGAGAGAGGCGAGCACAAGACAAAGGGCAGGGCGCGCCTGGAATACGGAGCCCCCTGGGAGTCTGATCAGCAGTAGAAGGAAGTTATCCGCGGAATGAAACAGCAGGAGGAGAGGGGACGGAGCTCAGCTCCGTCGCTACACCAGAGCCCCTCCCCTGCCCCCGTCCCGTGTGCGGACCTGTTCTACAGAAACGGGGGGGGGACTTTTTCCCTTCTGGTAGAGACAGTCTAAGGGACTGTCTAAAAAGCTTTCCATAATTAAAAAGTGTAGCTCTCAAGGGAAGCGGGGGCAAGAGGGTTTCCCGTTTCGGGAGCTAGCAGAATGCCATCCACATCCACAGGACCTCGTCCTGCACACCGATAGACTGTAGTCTAACTACCATACTTATAAATATGAAAGGACAATTTTATACCTAGCTTACGTGTGTTTTTTGCTCATCTCATTAAGATAAAAATTTGTATCTACGTTACGGACAAAATAAAGTATTTGTACCTAGTCTAAGTATAACTATAGTACCTCCTACAAGAAAAATTTGCATATCATGAAGATGCCACAACTTACACAGCTACAAAAATTTGCCCTCCCGATCTAGAGTGTCCCAGGAGGCTGATTCACGCCACGTAATTTCGTAGTTATACTGTACCGCATGCACGCGTGCGGGAGCGCGTGCGGGAGGGTTGCCACGGGGCCATAAGGAGCCATGGGCAGCGAGCATAGGCAAACCCGCCCGCACCCGTGCATACGGTACAGTATAACTACGAAAGTGCGCGGCGTGAATCCAGCCACCTGATACAAGGGTGGGCGGGGCAAACCAGCCAGTAACTGTTGCTAATTGAAAGCACAGTTAATTGTACAAGTGGGCTGCCTTTACAAGTGGCCTGAATGGGAAACGAGTGAGATCTTTACTTTCTTTCAAAGATGAGGAAATTATAAAACCTTTAGATAAATATAAAAATATATTTTTTAATGGAAAATAATAAGTTTAACAAGTTGAGCGTAAAGTTTGACAGCCATAAACATTTGATAAAAAAACATAAATAAAAATGAGGACAAAAATGACTAAAAGATTGACTGTTGACAAAAGCATTGCGCTAAAAATGGTGGAGTATCACAGATACACTTACTAGTCTTCAGAATATCTGACACAGGCACAGGCGAGGGTGGCGCGACGGGTGCAAGCCTTTGCCGTGCGTGCCGCGTGCAGGTCTCCCCGCCCCTAGAAGTCCGCCAACCCCACACGCACCCGGTCACACAGGCTGCACAGCACCGCGGCCTGGGGGGGCAGCACCCAGCGCACCGCGCGGAGCTGCTGCAGGCAGTCGGCCGGCTCGTGGCTCCACCACGCGTCCCTGCCCAGCACGAGGCGCCGCAGCGCGCGCAGGCCGCACCGCCCCAGCAGGGCGTGCAGGTCGCCGCAGCTCGCCGGCCACTCCATCCGCCCTGCCATCCCCACAAACAGCTCCAGCTCCACCAGCGTGCGCCCGTGCGCGAGCAGCACACACTCCAGCGTGGCGCGGGGGAGGCGGTCCGCGCCGAGCCACTGGAGGCCTCCTCCGCGGCCCGCTGGCAGCGCGGGCAGCTCGAGGCACCTGCCCAGGCCGGCGTCGGTGCAGGACACGTACAGGCTCTTTAGCCGCGGCATGGCGTGGTGAGCCGCGCGCAGGTGCGCCTCGCGGGGGTTGATGAGGCTCAGCTGCTCCACCGTCGGCGCGGCGGACATGAGCAGGTCCAGCGTCCAGGGACCTGCCCGTACGAAAAAGTTTAGTCCGACATCAGTCCGTTTTCGGTCCGGAAAGAGTCCGCACCCCTGTGGACCAGTCGACGCGTCCGGCGAACAAAGGCGAATCTGCAGAGCGCCCGGTAACAAAGGCGAATCTGCGGAGCGCCCGGTAACAAAGGCGAATCTGCAGAGCGCCCGGTAACAAAGGCGAATCTGCGGAGCGCCCGGTAACAAAGGCGAACCTGCGGAGCGCCCGGTAACAAAGGCGAATCCCCATAAGAAATCCTACACAGATTCGCCTTTGTTACC
>NW_026267301.1:472634-478465 GCF_000697945.3 Frankliniella occidentalis | reverse complement strand
AAACCTGAAAAAAGGTTCATTGCTTTAATTGAGATCAGCGTCCCCGCTCTACAGTGGTACTATTGTCATGTCTGTAGGTGTTGTGTGTTCTGAGATGAAAACAGGAACAGGAAAAGCGTGACACCGCACTGAGAACAATACTCGTTCTTCCTACCACCACGAAGGTGGAGTGGGATGGTAAAGAACGAGTAAAAATACCAGGTTGCTGTACAGTACAACTACAGAAGTGCGTTGGGCTAATCAGCCACACGGCGTTACAACCCTGGCGTAAACAATTGTTTCCTTGTAATGGGGACGGCAGACATCGTCCTGCCGAGACCGATGGCAGACATCACATGGATGGAAGTGTCCGCGGCTGCACGCAGCAGGATGCCTTGAACGCTTTGCATCATCCCTTTTAGACTTACTTTTACTCGAGTTGCGACTTTCCTTGACCAGTCTCGTTGCGCTTCCGCTATTCCCCCGACCCGCCAGAGCTATCAGCGCCGTCGCGCCGCTGGGTCCGCCATTCCATTATCTGCTGGGCCCTGATACCCAAGGAGAACAGGATAGTCACAGGTACATCAAAATGACGTCAAATAGTCACGAAATAGTCACTATTTTGGCTTGAGGGATGTCACTAGGGACGTCAAAGACACCAAAATGACTTGAAAGTGACAAACCTGTTCTCGTTGGGTAAGGAAGGACCCCGTCGCACCCGCAGCAGGAGCGACGTCCGGCGAGCATCGGCTGTCCGCGGAGGTGGTCTGGTCTGCGCCGGCAGGGCCCCTGTGAGGCGGGCGCACCCGTCGCGCTTCGAGCCGGTGCGGGCGGCCTACCCCGCCGCTGCCAGGCGCCCGCCCCACAGGGTGCTGGTGGACCGCGCTGCACGCCCGCGGGGACCACGACAGAACCCCCACTCTTTTACACCTTAAGTATTTAGATCGGTTTAGGGGCCGCTTTCTAATCTCTCTCTCCCAAGTGTTGGGCGGAACTACTGCTACTGCCCCGGCGCAAGTATCGCACGCACTCCGCCAAGCTCAGCACGGCCATGACGAGCGGCTCTCTCTCTCTCTCTCTCTCTCTTCTCTCTCTCTCTCTCTCTCTCTTTCTCCGGACCCGTCGATACGGATCGGCTGTTTTTTGAGTGTTTCAAACGGGGAAGGGGGAAAGCGCACGATTATTTTAGCAGTGTGCAAGGAAACAACAATACATCATAAAAGATGCAGGTACGGTTTATTTTACTGGTTCCATTAAGCTTTGCGATATAGTCTTAGGATTAAATATAATGACAAGAACACTACGGCAGTAAGTCTTGGACGGGGGAAGTTTGGAGTAGTGTGGTGGAGTAGTCAGTCATCCGAAAATATTGGTGCGGCAGGCGTCGCAAACCACCTCGACCGATCGAGGCAGGAAGCCGCGGAGGTTCTGGCGCTGCATCAGGCAGCCGGCAGCATCCTGGCACGGGTCGGAGGAATCACGGTCAAGGACGAGTCGCTGGAGGTGCAGCAGGTCCCAGGCGGCCAGGTCCTGGCCGAGTTCGGGGAAGTAGTAGTCACCATCCTCTTCGTCCTCACTGATGCTGCAAGACACCTGCAGCTCCTGCAGCGATGAAGCGTGGGCGCTGGGCTTGGTCCGTGACGGGATTGGCGGGACGTCCACCAGCTCTCTGCTCCGGTAGCGTCTACGATGCCCTCGTGGAGCTCTAAATGGCGCTTCCCTCTCAGTCTTGCCACTCCTGTCGAGCTCACGATGATCGGTGACGCTGCTGTGAGCGCGCTCACAAGTACGGCTCGGCCTGCTCCCTGCCACGCACCAGGCGCCGAGGAAGGGTCCTGGCCGCCCGCTCAAGTTGTTACAGCCCGAGACACACACACACACGCGTGGCTGATGAACTACCACCCGGGAGGTAGGCAGCCGTTCCGACAGGGGCAGCATTTGTGGCCTACCTGTGCGAGTTCGGTCGCACAAACCGAAAGTGGAAGGCAAGCAGTTGCGCCCGTGGGCCGTTCTAGGGGAAGGAACGGGGAAGGGGGGGGGGCACGAGTGAGGGTACGAAAGGGGGCCGGCCGTACGGTACGCGTCGCTCGGCGGGCAGCATCACCATCATCACCAGCAACATGCACACCATGCACACCATGCACACCTCGCGGGTCGCCTACCGGGTGGTGCCCTAATGGGGTGGAGAAAGCAAAGCTTCCCGTAACGCTCACAGCCGGAAGCGGCTGCAGTTCAGGGGACGCGCGGCGGGGGTGCCCGCGCCAGGGGCCGAGGGGACGGCATGAGATGCAGGACCTCGGCGGCGTCCTGGTCCGAGTTGAGGCCCTACCATCGGCCGCCGCGGTCCACACGGTCTCGGTGACGCGGCGCAGCACCACCTCCATGAGCCCGGGCTCCGCCTCGGCGAGGTGGAGGAAGGCCTGCTCCAGCTGGTCCTGCTCGAGGACCTTGCCCAGCCGGTCCAGCACGTCCTCGCCGTCCCAGAGTAGTGACCGCAGCAGACCTTCTCGCGGCACAGCAGCCCGACGTGGCCCGGGTACGTGTCGAAGCCGTGCCGGGCCTCCACAACGCCCTCCTTGTCGCGCACCAGTCGATGGTCACGCTCACCTTGCGGCACACTTGGCAGCGCTCGTCCAGCAGGCCGTAGCTCAGCTTGAGCACCGCCTCCAGGGCGTGGCTCATCTTGACGGCGGACACGCCCTCCAGGCTGCTCGGCCAGCGCCAGAGTGGGCAGCGAGGACACGGCAGCTCGGCGGCCACCTGCTTGCCGACCACCATGCCGGCGAGCGCGAGTCGATGCTCATCTGGCGGGACGTGGTGGGCCCCGAGGAGGTCGCCGACAGGTGCGGCCGCATCTGGCGCAGCTCGCTCGGGGGTCACCTCACCTCGAAGCCCTGCAGCGAGAACTCGAAGCCGCCCTCCTCTGTGTCCTGGAGGTCCAGCGGCGCGACGAAGCGCAGCCCGTCCGCCGTCTCCACGATCTGGACGGGCACGAAGGTGACGCGGTCGCCCGTCTCGATGACGCGGCCGGGTACGAAGCTCGGTGCATGTGACCTGGCCGTTGAGGAAGGTGGGGCCGGCCTTGGTCTCGATGATCTGGCCGGGGACGAAGCGCGGCCCGTAGGCGGTCAGCACGGTTTTGCCCGGGACCCGGGAGGAACTTGGGGCCGGCGAGGGTCTCCATGACCTGGCCGGGGATGAGCAGAGGGCCGTCCGGGGTGTGCACGGTGAGGCCGGGCATGAACACGGAGCCCTTGGCGGTCTCCACCGTCTGGCCGGGGGCGAACACGCGGCCGCTGGGCGTCACCACGCTCTGGCCGACGACGACCCGCTGCGCCCGCGCGCCCTGCGCAGCAGCGATGTCCAGCCGGAGGGCGTGCACTTGCCGTCGACGTTGACGGCCTCTCCTTTGTCGAGCATCTTAACAAGATCGGGCATCTCTTCGATGTGCGACGGCTGGTTGAGCAGCTTGCCGCCGGCGCCCTCCCCCATGAGGACGGACTTGACCTCGGCCTGGCGGGGCAGGGCGCCGGGGTCCACCAGTTGCACGGCCGCCTGCAGCTCAAGTTGTAACAGCCTGAGACACACACAGAAGAGCGCGCTCGCAATTAAGCATTCCGGCAAAGCTGAAATGCAGAAGAATGCAGGGAACAAGAAAACGGAAGTCACCATGATATAGCATAGCGATTTCCGTTTTCTTCTTCCCCCCATTCTTCTGCATTACAGCTTTACCGGAATGCTTTATTGGCTGACGAAGTGGCGCATGGGAGGTAGGCAGCCGTTCCGACAGGAGCAGCATTGGTGGCCTACCTGTGCGGAGTTCGGTCGCACTAACCGAAACTGGAACACCTGCAGTTACGCCTGGGGAGGGGAGGGGGTGGGGGGCACGGGCACGAGTGAGGAGACGAAAGGGGGCAGTCGGGCGTACGCGTCACGCGGCGGGCAGCATCACCAGCTAAATGCACACCATGTACACCTCCCGGATCGCCTACCTGGTGGTGCCCTAAGGGGGTGGAGAAAGCAAAGCCTCCCTCAACGGCGCGTGCACCGATACACCCGATGCGCCTGGTAGCAGAGAGGCGCCGCGGCGCCGTGTTCCGTTATCCGAACCGAAGTTCTTAGAATCGAGATGTCGCGCGGGGTCGGGGTCCCACCTACACCGGGCGTCTCGCGTGCCGGTGGCGGCCGCACAGCAGAATAGCAACCATGGGCTGGTCTTGCAGGTGGCTGATTGCGACGGGAGGGCGGCGGGGGCCCCCGCCGCTGTCCGTGGGCCTCTGCCAACAAGAACAAGGAGGAGGACGGGCCGCAATGACGCCGCCGGGGGCTGGCGGGAGTCGCTGTGTGTACGAAATGCAGCCGCGAGGAAGAAGCGTGCGTCTGCTGCAAGCGTGTACGGTTGTGGTTGGAGGATGCCAAGGTCCAGGACCGGGGGGCACCTCGCGTCCACCGCGGTGACCGTTAAGCGGTCCCGGGTCAGGCAGCGCGCGCAAACCACGCACACAGGTCACGCCGGGCCCGACATCGACGCAGCCCGTGACGGACCGGGGGAGGTCACTAACTGCTCTTGTTCTAGAAAGCTGACCCCCCCCCCCTTCCGACCTTTGTTGCTTGTGGGGTTGGGGTGGGCACGGCCGCGCGCTCATGGCCTCCTTGCGGGGTCCGGTTGAGCACACCTCGGCCCGGCGCCCAAGAACAGGCGCTTCATGAGTGCCCCGGGTGTATCGGAGCCACCGTCGCACTGTTGCGGGTTTGCCTACTCCCTCCGACGGGAAGGCGCCAGGGCTCCAGCGGCCCGACAGGGTGTGCAATCCCGCCGCGCGCCCTCAGCCCCGTGCACAGCCATTGCTCGCGCTCCCACAACAGCCCATATACATGACTGTCGCCGCCGTGGACCGGCCGCCGTCAGGCAGCCCGCCGCCAAGCTCTGCTCGGCCTCCCACCCATCGCGCGCCGGGGAGCAGAGGTCCGCCGCGGCGGCGCAGCGACGACGCCCACCTCTGCCGCCTTCCCTCTCGGGGTTGGTGGGTGTGACCGGGTGCCTCCGCGTCGAGGCGCCCGTCGACTACGTGGCCAACGAGCAGGGCGACGACCGCCAACAACCACTAAGACCGGACGCACCGGTCGCGAGCATCTGCACGACCGGGCTGATCCGCTGGGCTGGATCGCGAGATCGGCGGGGGAACCTGCGTCGCGTAAGGGCACCCTGCGTGAACGATCCTTGTCGCGATGTGCGCAGCTGCTCCCCTTCAGCTTAAGTGTAGCCCCCCCCCCCACACACACACACACGCACACGCTGTCATAGCGCCCACGGCACCATGCCCCTTTCGAGGCTTTAGACCCCTGACCTCTCCGCGGCCGACTGCGTCGAGTAGTCGGGGGTGATCGGGAGGTGGACGTGAAGGAGATAAACACACATCCAAAAACAGATAATTTTATTGAGGTCTACATACTACAATCTCCGCGACAACTTTGTGGGTAGCTCATCCAGAGTTGACAACCTCTTCACAGTCGTTTGAATTTGCTCGGGTAGTAAACGCCTGAAAATAGCGAATCCCGAGATTATTAAGACTCCGCGCATTGCAAAGGATTTCAAAACAATGCATCATTACGGCTAGACCCGGCAGTGCTCACCCCGCTGGCGCTGCTGGCCGTGGCGAGGGCCGAGGTGAGGGCCGGGGCAAAAGGGTGCTGCCGCAATGGCCGTGCCCAGGCGAGTGGCGGACATGTGCTCCTGGAGCAGGTCAACGGTGGGCGGCCGCAGCCTGACGGTCGGAACACCCGTCTGCCTCACTGCAAAACCATAGGCCCGGGTGAAAGCAAATGGCAGCGCAGGGGTCAGCGTTAACCCC